>NW_008337322.1:2787115-2790576 GCF_000622305.1 Nannospalax galili | reverse complement strand
AGCCTGGGAGACTTTGATTCCTTCCTCCTCTGGTTAGCGTTCCTGCCCCCTTCACTTCCTGAGCAAAGTTATACCTTTGTCCTGACTGACCCTTGGACACATGAGGATTCTAGAAATGAAAAGTAACTAAAACAGAAAGAGCACACACACACACACACACACACACACACACACACACACATATACATGCTCATAAGAAAAAATAATAAATAAATCTTTTAAATATGAATACCATCTGGGAGTGGTAGGACTCCCCTTTAATGCCAGCACTCAGAAGGCAGAGGCAGGAAGGCCTATATCAGATCAAAGCTAGTCTGGTCTACACAGTGAGTTCCAGGCTACCTGGGGCTATGGGGATCCCATCTCAAAACAAAGTAAAGTAAAGAATATGAATGAGGTTTTCATCGGAGCCTAAGGTTATGCTCAGGGTTTCACAGCATTACTATGCTCACATTAGGAAGCATGCGTCAGGAGCTGAGGAGATGGCTCACCAGGCCAGAGTGCTCACTGAGCAATCTTAAGAACCTAAGTCTAAATCCTTAGAACACACATAAAAATCTGGGTGTAGACATTAGCTCCTGTAATTCTAGCACTGTGGAGAAGAGGAATAAGGACCGAGGCCTGCTAGAACTAGCTGGTACCCAGTCGAACTCCAGGTTCAGTGAGAGACCTTGTCTGTCTCAGGGAAATAGGGTAGAGAGCTATAGAGTAGGAAACAGGACATCCTCTTCTGACCTCTGCACAGATGCACAAATGCACACAACCACACATAAATGTGCATATGCCACACATACGTACCTCTCCCGTCTCTCAAACATAGATACACACACACACACACACACACACACACACACACACACACACACACACAAAGAGAAGAAAAATCCTTTAGATTCTTTGAGACTTTGATAGAAACTGTCCTATTTCCACAATACAAGTCATAGTGTTGTAATCTGAACTCTGCCATATTTAACAGGGAAAGATGTGATCTGTTGTTACCCATGATGCATTTCATACTACAGCTCTTGAAACATTACTATATAGAGAAAATAACAAATTACCACTTTTGTGCAGATTTACTAAATGAATAAGGGTAACAGTTTGTCTCGTTTAGCCATAATTATAAACAATACAGCCTAGAGCCATCTGAGAGAAGCTTCAGTTGAGGAACTTTCTGGATCAATTTGGTCTGTGGACTTATCTGTGAAGGATGCTTCTGGTAATTAATTGAAGTAAAGGCTGAGCCTACCGTGGGCAGCACATTCCGTGGGCAGCTGCATCATCCCAAGGCCCACCCCAGCACCCACGAGGACTCATGGGAGTTGCATGCTGGGACCTCTCTGCAGGCCTTGCAGGCAGGCCAGGTCGGAGCACCTCCCCTACACCTCTGCTCCCACAACCTTGAGAAGGAGCTCTACACTATGTGTCTGATCAATGTGCCTTGTCAGTTTGAATAGCTTTTTGAGACTTGTGAGTTGTACAAATGATAACCATGAGCCAGGAAACACAGCCAGGGAAGGCCAGCTAGAAAGCTCATTCTCCATGATTCCTGCTGATCTTCCCTGGCCGGGAATGACTTCCTTGGTAGGGTAATGCTGTGTAGAACAGAGGCAGCTCAGCCTTCAAGTCCCTGCTTCAACAGTGGACTATTACCAGGAAGTGTAAAGGAAATTAACCCATTCCAACCCTAAGCTGCCTTTGGATCAAAGTGTTTTAACAGAGGAACAGAGATTAATCTTGAACATATTTCCATGACTTTAATTTTATTGCACTAATATAAACTCAATTATTTTCCTTTTGTGAAGGGGTGTTTGGGGATTGAATGCCACACACACATGCTTGTCTAATATGCCAACCGACATTCTTTTGCTTTGTTTTGTTTAACCTTTTTCTTAATACATTTTGCTTACATTTTATTAATTTTCAATGTAATTTTATGTATCCTTAATTCTCTCTTTTGCAACTTTATTTTGAGTGATTTATCAAACACCATTATGTTAATATACATCTACCTTATCTCTATAAATGGAAAAAATACTCAGGAAAAGAGGGACAGAAGGGTGTGCAAAAAGCTAAGCAAGAAGGCCTGTGCCCCTGGGCCAGCACTTACCTTCTAGCAATGTATCCTCTGTATATCTGATTAAAAATCAAGTTAGGCTGGGGGTGGTAGCCCACACCTTTAACCCCAACACTTGGGAGGCAGAGGCAGGTGGAGCTCTGTGAGTTCAAGGCCAGCCTGGTCTACATAGTGAGTTCCAGGCCAGCTGGGGCTACAGGGAGACCATGTCTCAAAAAGACCAAAAAAAAAAAAAAAAAAAAACCAAGTTATGAGATAAGTGTATTCTAAAATCACTAAATCCGAAGGAAAGTCAGAGGTGAAAACTTTTGTTTCTCTTTATCACAGCAGTCTATATTCAAAGCAAATTCAAGGCGATTCAAGAATCTGCAATTCTAAGAGTGCCCAGAGACTTCCTGTACTGTGCACCTGTGAACTTACTTTGAACAACCCTTGGTTGCACTGTTCCCTCAGTACCCACAGGGCCAACGTTCCGGGCTGTCTCTCCAGTGCGTTCTTATGCTCCTCGCTGAATTTACAAATATGGATACATAGTCTTAGTGTGTCTCCCCTGTCTGGATTTTAGCCATGATTTTTTTTCTCAGTCTTTTCTAATATAAACTGAAGAAGAAAATTGCCTGGCTTCCCATTTGCAGAGCAAAGCAAAAACAGTGTCTTGATTCAAAATTTGACCTTTACTAGCGGTCGCTCCCTAAATTCGTACTAGTCTTTGTGTAGCAGTGTTTGGAATTCTTACAAGGCACATGAGCCAGCAATGCATGTATTTGCATGTATTTACTACTCTTGATCCTGGGGAGGTAAAATTCTAAAATGGAAGCTTATGTCTCTTTCTCAGTGATGTACTATCTGCATTTACTTCTGATTCTCAACTTAGTTTGATCAGGAAATGTTTCCTTTTCTGTTCTGCAGATCGGCTCATGAAAATTTAGGTTGCAGGATTATCATCTATGACAATTCCCTTTTTTAAAATTTTTATGAACAAGCTCTGTGTGCGTGTGTGTGCGTGCGCACACACATGCACGCACATAAACTTGTTTTAGTGGATACCCTGTTAACTTCTCAGTAATTTAAAATTGTATTAGTAGAAAATATTTAAAGGGCAAATTAAAATATTAATATCCAACTTGAACACTTTAGTAATGTATAAAAACTGCCAAGTGGGGATGAATGGAGTTCTGATAAGGTGAAGAATACCCAAGCCTTTGAAGCAATGCTGTCCAAGGATAAATGGATTAAAACTGACCTTGGTGGAGCTGTAAGGGAGCGTGAAGTAAAGCTAGAAAAGTCCATGAGTTTACCTTTCTTAGGTTTCCTTTAGACACTGGGAAAAAATCTCACTTGATTGTGTTAAATTATGATTTTCAGTTATTCTTATGGAATATAT
>NW_008337322.1:2782574-2787053 GCF_000622305.1 Nannospalax galili | reverse complement strand
TTGTAGATGGATACAAAATTCATTGACATTCCACAGAAGAAAATAATGGCACTTTAACTCACCTTTTCTACAGTAGAGAAATCAATTACGTCTCTGTATCCCAACGTCTACTTGAACTTCTGTGGACAAGAACAAGTTGCAAAACTGTCTGTTGTCTAGAATTTAATTTCTTCCCACACAAAATTGTACACTAGGCTTTTCAATGGAAACGTAACCAAAGACACACATCCCTGCGGATTCAGACTCCTAAGCATCTGCTGGACAAGTCCAACATGAAAATGAAAGGAAATACAGAAAACTTCTTTGCCACTTTACAACTTTGGGGTATAGTTATTTACTGCTTCTGTCAGTAGACATTTCAAATTCTCTTCCTCCAGTAATTTGAAATCCTTTGATTGCAATACACTGAATCTTTCACTGAAACTGTTGTACCTGAGCAACTTTATGTGGCTGCAAAATAAAATAGGGTAGAAAGGGTATTTACATGGGAAACACCCTGTACTGCCCTCCCTACCACCCCCCTGAAGACTGGCCTTGTAGTACAAAGAGGTGGGGTGAAACTGCACTAACATGTCATAGGACCATCCATTCCCACCAGTTAAACATTCCTGACGACAGGAAGGAACTGCTCATGTGTGTTCCCTGTTCAGGGAAACATAACAAGGGGTGGATAATGCTCTTTCCCCAAAACATGAATGATTAGTGATTGGATTTCAGGTTAAGACACTCTACGGTGCTAGAGAGATTATAGAACAAATAAGCCAAAAAGAAATTTAATGAGAACTTTAAGGTAAAGCCACCTGCTGAGGCATCTCACCCCATCACCATAACTTAAAACATGAGGGATGATGGCGTCCCGGAACACTGTGCTGGACTCAGATCCAGATCGGATGGAAGTTGCTATGAAAAACCTGCGTTGATTTCACACCTTCCTGCTGAAAGATGTTCTCACCCTTCCAGCTCTCTCAGGGAGGGAGGGACCCACGCTGACAGGCCTGAAATGTGCCCTGGGTTTTGTAGCTGGAAAAGGCAGAGATCAGAGTGGAATTCAAGGGAACCCTGTCCCATGTGGCTTCTGATAAACAGCCACCATTAAAACATTAAGCAACCTTTGCCAGCAATCTTAGATCCCAGTGTTTTTCTTCTTCTCTGCTACCTTTTATTTAGACACAGTGATAATGACACTAATAATAACCTGTTCTTTCCTGCCTCTGCAAAGATGCTTAATAATTTATGATCTCCATTTTTGTCTAAAATTCAGCACAATTCAACCTTAGAAAAAGAAAATGAATGAAGTTTCACATAGGAAAAAATGAATTATGCACCAAATTGTAAATATTCCATTTCTTTGGCTGATCTGAAACTCCCCAAAGAAATATGAGCACTTGATTTAAAATTCAGATGCAGTGACATTTCCTAGCAGGGAAGAAGACATGTACAAGTTCACAAGTGTTTGCAAAAAGATAACTTTTTTGGTGGATCCTGGTACATTCTAATGCTTATACTGTGTATACTTAAATTCCCCAAAATGAATAAAATATTTCTGCTAAGACTGTGTTCTCTGCCTAGACTTTATGGCATTTCAGCAAAGTGGGAGCTTGCATTGTTAGGGAAGACTCACGCTGCCATTTCCTGCCTAGGGATCTAGACAGTCAAGCATCCACCTGCACACTCCGGCCTTCACTTTAAACACCTAGCCGGTTGCCTGGTCACAGCTATCAGGGTCTCAAAAGAGAAGGGACTGCCTGCCTGCCCTGTTCGACAGTGTTTTCCAACCATAACAGTTAAATACATTAAACCCGGAAAACTGCCTCTATACTTTTGTTATTAATGATTCTTATTTGTTTTAAATATTTTACTGATTTTTTTAGAAGAAGCATTTCATTACAGCTTTAACATACTCAGTAACAGTTTTGAGAGCAAAGATACATCTTGTTCAAAGGTGGCTATAATATCTTTAAGTTCGCTCTTGAATTGATACAATTATACAATATTGAACTCAGCATAAGCCCTGTAAGACATAAAATTGAATGAGTTTTTAACAGTTAAAAAAGATCTCCATTTCATTTTAAAATACTGTTTCATACAGAAAGACTCATTGTTGTTGCTAATAACACTGAGTTGTTGGTGCATGTATCTCTAATCTGTATGTATCTGATTATTACTAGTCATAATCAGTTACACTTGGACCCTTGGCACCTGCATATGTCTATAAAGTCATTGGACAGATTTCAATGGTATTTATTACTAGTCATAATCAGTTGCACTCAGATCCTTGGCACCTGTGTATGTCTGTAAAGTCATCAGGTAGATTTAAATGGTAATGTTTATCATCTCTACTACTTAATATGATGTAAATTTTTATGCTTCCTCCTCAAATATAATTCATTTTTTTACATTTGTTGATTTTTTTTGCATGTATATCACTCAGAACATCCCAAACCATCTTATTCAACTATACACCCACTTCTCAGATAGCACCCTCCCATAGCATCCTCCCCCCCCACTAGAGCCCTTATACTCTGTTATCCCTGCTACTGTCCACTGCGTTGTCAGCACCCCCAGCTGTTCCCCACTACTTGTCCATCTGGTGAATCTAGTCAGCCTATCCAGAGGACTTTGTTTTAGCAGGGTCAGTTGTTCCTCATCTAGAACCAATCAGTTGTCAATATTCCTTTAGATAAGATTGGGGTCTGCTGTTCATTTTCTCAGTTCTAAGCTGGGTTACTGTCTGGGAGTCTCTTGGGCCACCTTGGCCAGCAACTCAAAAGAAGGTATCTCCTGTCTGGCATTGTTTCTTGTTATGTAGCTATACCTATGCATATGGACTCTTAAGAAATTATATTGGGCCCTTTAATCTTTGGTTATATTTCCTTTGGGGTGTTTAAGGACATACAGTTGACTCAGATAAACAAATTTATTTTTACTCTTAAGGTCATTTGAGGATCTGTTCCTCAGGGGTCACATGGGCTTGGGAGGAGCCCCTGGCTCCTTTCTTTTACCAGTTCTGCCTATGTGAAGATAAGTCAAAGATCCTGCTTGACCATGGCTGGCTTTGCTTGGAAGCATGGAGGAAATGATTCCTCTGTGTTGACCCTCCTCTTTGTAGATTGGACACTGGTTCAAGTCCATCTCATGGGGTCTCCTTAGCCTCCTTGATCAAGAAGACAGGTGACCCACCACAATTACAGGACGTTTTGAGAGATGCTCATAGTCCCCTGGAACTAGTCAACTTAGAAGGGAAAGGAGCAAAAACTGTCCTTTATGTCGCTCTGACCAAATTAGTATAGGCCTCAAAGTATGTCTGTTAAATATCCAAGAAGGTTAGTTCCACCAGTCTGGTACTTTTAATTACTGTGTGCAATGTAGATAAATCTTAGGCAAAGACCAATTGTTCTCAAACAAACCTTGCCTAGACATACATTCCTTGATCTGGTACATATAATTTGTCAGTAGATTATAGGACTAATATGGTTCCTGCTGGTTTTTAAAACTAGCTAGGCATTATTTATCTCTCACATTGTCTCACCCCTCCATCATGGTTTCCCCAGTTAAGTTGTCCCCATTTTTCCCTTTCTCCCTTAATAATACCCTTCTCCTATGGTCCTACCTCTCTTGAACTCTTTCTTTCCCTTTATCCCCTAGGTTCCTTGTATACCCTTCCCTCCCTTACACCAACACAATTTTTATCCATATCTTTCTTATTAACTCCTGTTTCCTACTGTTCTTCTCTTTCAAGTTCTTTCTTTTCCTTTACCTCCCTGGTTCCTTTCCATTACCCTGGTTCCTGTAGTTACGTCTGGATACATACTCACTTATCAGGATTTGGTTCTAGGATCCACATATGAGGGAGAACATACATCGATTTTTTTTCTGAATCTGTATTACTTCACATAGTATAATAGTTTCTAGTTCCATTTAGCTGCATATTTCATGATTTCATATTTCTTTACTGCTGAGTAAAACTCCATCATATAAATGAACCACATTTTCATTATCCATTGGTCAATTGAGGGACACTTAGGTTGTTTCCATCTCTTAGCCCTTGTGAAAAGAGCAGCAACAAACATGGTTGCACAAGTGTCTCTGCAATAATATGAGTTCTTTGGGTGTATGCCAAGGAGTGGTATAACTGGGTCAAATGATAGGTTCATTTCTAGTTTTTTAAGAGTTCTCCACACTGCTTTCCATAGGGGTTGAACGAGTTTGCAGCCCCACCAGCAGTGGATGAGTGTTCCCCTTTCTCCACACCCTCTCCAACATTTGGTATCATTTGTTCTCTTGATCTTAGCCAGTCTGACTGGGGTAAGGTGAAATCTTAAAGTGGTTTTAATTTGCATTTCCCTGATTATTAGTGATGTTGAATATCTTTTAAGATGCTTCCTAGCCATCTTTACTTCTTCTTGTGAGAACTCTCTGTACATCTCCTTAGCCCATCTTTCAAATTGGGTTACTTCTTGTCTTGATTCTCTGTTTTTT
>NW_008337322.1:2780838-2782429 GCF_000622305.1 Nannospalax galili | reverse complement strand
GAATTGACTTTTGTGCAGAGTGAAAGATAGGGGGTTAGTTTCATTCTTCCACAGGTGGAGATCCAGTTTTGCCAGCACCATTTGCTGAACATGCTGTTTTTCCTCCAGTGAATGTTCTTGGCCCCTTTGTCAAATATCAGGTAGCTGAAACTGCATGTACTCATATTTGGGTCTTTAATTTTGTTCCGTTGATCTATGGGTCAATTTTGTGCCAGTATCATGTTGTTTTTATGACTATAGCTCTGTAATGCAGCTTAAAATCTGGTACATTAATCCCCCCTGGCATTGCTCTTAGTGCTCAGGGTTGATTTGGCTATCTGAGGTCTTTTGTACTTCCATATGAATTTTAGGATTTTTTTCCAATTCTGTGAAAAAAGTCATGGGGATTTTGAATCTATAAATGGCTTTTGGTAGGATGGTCATTTTCACAATATTAATTCTTCCAATCTATGAGCATGGGAGGTCCTTCCATCTTCTGATGTGTCATAGGGATTTTGATTGGCATTGCATTGAATCTATAAATGACTTTTGGTAGGATGGTCATTTTCACAATATGAATTCTTCCAATCCATGGATGTGGGAGGCCCTTCCATCTTCTGATGTCTTCCTCAATCTCTTTCTTTAAAGATTTAAAATTTTCATTGTAGAGGTCTTTAATGCCTTTGTTCAGGTTTATTCCGAGACTATATGTATGTATAAATTTCTTCTTTGCAGCTATTGTGAAGGGGAGTATTTTCATGTTTTCTTTCTCTGAATGATTGTTATTGGTATATAGAAAGGCTACACACTTTTGTACATTAATTTGTAACTTGCCAATTTACTGAAGGTGTTAATAAATTCTAACAGTTTTCTAGTGGAATTTTGGGATCTCTTGTGTATAATATCATCTGCACATAAGGATACTTTGACCTCTTCTTTTCCAATTGGTACTCCTTTAATTTCCTTCTCTTGTCTTATTGCTCTAGTAAGGTTTTCAAACACTATATTGAAAAGGATTGGAGCTAGTGGATAGCCCTGTCTGCTTCCTGATTTTAATGGGAATGCTTCCATCCAGTTTTTCTCCATTTAGAATGATGTTGGCTATGGGTTTGTTATATATGCCTTTAATTATGTTGAGCTATTTCCCTCCAGTCCAATTCCCTCTAGGACTTTGAACATAAGTGCATGTTGAATTTTGTCAAAGGCCTTCTCTGCATCTATTGAGATGACCATGTGGTTCTTGTCTTTGAGCTCATTTATATGATTTATGACATTTATTGACTTACGTATATTGAACCATCCCTGCATCTCTGGAATAAAGCCATCTTGATCATGTTGGATAATCTTTTTGATGTGTGTCTGTATGTGGTTTTCAAATATCTTGTTGAGAATTTTTGCATCTATGTTCATTAAGGATATAGGTCTATAGATTTCTTTTTTGGTTGTATCTTTACCTGGCTTTGGTATTAGAGTAATGCTGGCTTCAAAGAAGGAATTTAGAAGTTCTCCCTCCATTTCTACTTTTTTGAATAAATTAAGTAGTATTGGATGCAGATCTTCTTTAAATGTCTGATAGAATTCTGCTGTAAATCCATCTGGTCCTGGGCTTTTT
>NW_008337322.1:2779404-2780570 GCF_000622305.1 Nannospalax galili | reverse complement strand
TCCTTTGTTTCAATTTTATTAATTTCTGCCCTTATTTTTGTTATTTCATCTTGTCTGCTGGGTTTGGTTTCATTTGCTGTTGCTTTTCAAGTGTCTTGAGTTGCAATGTTAAGTCCTTTATTTGTGTTCTTTCTGATTTTTTAAATATAGGCACTTAGAGCTATAAACTTCCCTTTAAGGACCACTTTCAGCATGTCCCAGAGGTTTTATCGTGTTGGATTGTCCTTTTCATTTAGTTCCAGGAATACTTTTATTCCTTTCTTAACTTCTCTTTTGACCCATTCATCATTCAGGAGTGTGTTGTTCAATCTCTATGTGTTCTTGTGATGACTAGGGCTTCTTCCAGTGTTAATTTTAAGCTTTATTGCATTGTGGTCTGATAGAATGCATGGAATTATTTCAATCATTTAGTATTTGTTGAGGTTTGTTTTGTGCACCAGTATGTGTTTGATTTTGGAGAAAGTTCCATGGGTCGCTGAGTAGCAAGTATGTCCTTTGGGGCTTCGGTGGAATACTTGGTAGATGTCTGTGAGATATATTTGATATATGGTATTGTTTAATTTAGATGTCTCTGTTAACTCTCTGCCCTGTTGACCTATATGATGGAGACAGTGTGGTATTGAAATCCCTTACTATTAATGAGTTGGGATTAATCTGGTTCTTAAAGTCCTGTAGTATTGTTTTTATGAAGTCGGGTGCACCAGAGTTTGGTGAATATGTTCATGATTGTAATATCTTCTTATTTTATTGTTTCTCTGATCAGAATGAAGTGGCCTCATTATCTCTTCTGATTAGTTTTAGGTTAAGGTCTATTTTGTCACATATTAGATTTGCTATGCCTGCTTTTTTCTTCGTACCATTTGCTTGGTATATTTTTTACCTTATGATAGTGACTGTTCTTGAAAGTGAGATGAGTTTCTTGCAAACAACAGAAAGATGGGTTTTGTTTCTTAATCCATTCACCTAGTCTGTGTCAGTCCGTTAGTATTTAAAGTTATTAATGACAGATGTGTAATGAATCCTGTCATTTTTATTTCTGTTCACATTCTTGATATAGCTGTACTTTTCCACAGTTATACCTTCATTGAATTTCTTTCCCCAAACCCTTGGGCATAGTCATTTCATTCCTTTCTTCAGCTCTTTGTATTGCTTACAAAACTCTCTGA
>NW_008337322.1:2737140-2779334 GCF_000622305.1 Nannospalax galili | reverse complement strand
ATAATAGACATTTTGGCTGGGTAAAGTAATCTGGGTTGGCATCTGTGGTCATTTCAAACTGGGAAGACTTTGGTCTGGCTTTTCTGGCTTTCATAGTTTGCACTGAAAAGCCAGCTGTAATACTGATGGGTTTTCTTTTATATGTGACTTGTTTTTCTTTTGCAGCTTTCAGTACTGTCTCTTTTGTACATTTAGTGTTTTTACTATAATGTGCTGTGGAGAGTTTCTTTTCTAGTCCTGTCTCTTTGGTGTTCTATATGCTTCTTGTGTTCGTATGGGCATGTCTTTCCTTAATTTTGAGAAATTTTCTTCTACAATTCTGTTGAAGATCTGGTCCATGCCATTATCTTGGGGATTCTTCTCCTTCCTGTATGCCTATGATTCATAAGTTTGGTCTTTTTATGGTGTCACACAATTCCTGCATATTACATTCTTGTGATTTCTTAAATTTTTCATAATCTTTGCTTGAGTGGTCTAGTTTGTCCACTTTATCTTCCAGTCTTGATACTCTGTTTTCCATTTCCTTCATCCTATTGGTGAGGCTTTTTCCTATCATTTCTAACTGACTTACTGAGTGTTTCACTTCCTTCTTCATTTCAGCCTGAGTATTCTTCAGTATTTCTAGCGCTTTTCTGATTCAGTCAGAAGATTATCCCTACCTTCCTTCAGTTCTTTGATTTTTTTGTGTGTTCTTTAAATTCACCGAATTCTTTTATCATGTTTATAATTATTCTTTTGAGTTCCATGTCCAGCATTATCTCTAGGGGGTTCTCATTGTACTCCTGTAGAGGTCTATTGGTGTTTGGTGGGGATATGTTATTTTGGTTTTTCATGTTATTATTTTTTCTCTGTGATTTCAACATGTGAATTTCTTTTGTAGTTTCTGATTCTTGTGTGAGATTCAAGCCTTCAAGTTTAGGTCTGCTTCTTTTTGTAAACTTTATGTGCTTTTATGGTTTGTTTTTTGGGCATGAAAAGCTGGCTCATCTAATCTTCTGGTTCTCTCTTTTGATTTTATATTGGAGTGGCCAGATTGCTTTTGTCTTCAGGAGTTCCCACAGACACCCAAGTCAGATGAGCATCAGAGGCTCTCAGGCTTTCTCTTAAGGTCTGGATCCCTCCAGGAAAGGTGTAGTCCTCAGGAATTTGGGGATTAGACTGGCATGGGAACAGGGCCCAGGAAAGATGCTGGTCTTGGGCAGCTGGTGCCCATGCCACCCAGAGATGTAAAGGGAGATGGGGGCAGGAAGAGGCCCCAAGGGATACTGGGACTGCAGAGAGGAACTGGTTTGGTCCGGATGCAAAAGGTCAGGAAGCGGAGAGGTCAGCCTTGGTGCCCAGCAAAGAGGCTGGTGGGTTGTGAAGCCCAGGGAAGCAGAGGGAGGTGAGGGAGGGACCAGGCCTGAGCGCTCCTGCAGACCTCGAGAATGAATTGGGTTGGTCTGGATGCAAAGGATCAGGAAGCAGTGGTGGTTGCCCCTTGTCTGGGGTGTCAAGACAAGGAATGGGACAGTACCAGGTTAGTTGGAGAGACGGTTGGGGGAGATGGGAGGGTGAATGAGGCTGGGCGAGTCAAGGAGCAGTGGGAACAATGGACTTACCCAGGAGAAAGGGTTGCGGGGTTTGCAGGCCCAGGGAAAAAAATGGGTAATTCTTATTTTTTAAATTTTTGTTTGATTTCTCCAACCATGGCATAGGTAAAAAGGAATGAGCTTCCACTCCGGTCCTGGTGTTTATTTATGACAGAGAAAACAGCATCTGTCCAGGTGCTTCAAACACAAGGACAATAAACTCTAAGTGGCAACATCCTTTCTTGATGATTTTGGGGCACACCAACATTCTAAAGTTTGTGAAATCCCACGGAGTGGTTCGTTCATCGCACTCATTTTTATGAATAAAGTAGAGAGTTTACACATGAGAATTCTAGATTTCTGGCTCTTAATGTCATCATAATTATTTGTCACTACTAAAGCAGTGGGCTGAGGCGAGGGGTCAGCAGTGCCTTGGACTTGATGAGGATGCACCTCATCAAGCATGACTGCAAGATGAGGGGCAGAATGGCGTCCTGGATCACTCTTAAGAGTAATCACAAACAGCTGGCTTCTAGAAGCTTCTCTAAATGCCCTGGGATTGACTGACTTACTGACTGCAGTTATACTACCGGATAAAAGCTCGAACCTTCCCTCACCATGGGGAGGAACTGCAGAGTCAAGCCTGGTCTGTCAAGAGGAAACAGTGGTTGGGGTTTGGAGGCGTCTCACAAGACAGCCACAGGATCTAAAACAGAGAGTCAGGCTGACAGGAGATGACTAGGGAGTTCACCAAGAGGGGGATGAAGAAGTGCATTTGTGGCTGACTTCCATGAAGCAAAATAGGATCAATAAAGACTTTCACATTAGAAGAACATTAGTATATTGACAATTATGAAAGTATACATGCATGTATACAAACATGCATATATGTATGGATACATACAAGCATAGACATATTCATGTGCATAGGCATATACACAAGTATTCCATGTATGCAATACAGTATACATATATATACATGTACATCTATACATATATATACAAATGTTTACATATATGCATACACATGTGTATTTGGTAACTGGGTCTCACAAGGAGAAACAGGTCTGCCTCAAAAAGTGAGTGATAAAGTTCATTTTTAATACTCTCTTTTATCAAAGGAGTTTGCAAAGTTGCAGGCTGCCTTCCCAGGTAGTACTAACTCCCTGGCTGCACCTAGGAGCCAGCTTCATAAAGTTGGGCTCAGTGACTGCCACTGACACATCACATGATATTCAGGCCGAGGGATCACAGGCTCCCTCTCAAACCATCATGTGCAAGCCACTGCCTCTTTGCCTACTGCTAACACATACCCAGGTGTTCAAACTTTGGGGCACCCTCATTCTGCTGTTACTTAGCTCAGCTATTCGTTTTTCACTTGAGTCTTTTGAAACTTACTGTGGCTCATCCATAAAGCGAGGCAACCAGAGATTAAGAAGCCTCGCCTCTCCTGTAAGCCTTCTATACATTGAAAGCATGTCTTAGAACTGCCATGGTCTTTTGCGTGTTGGGGAATTTCAGGAACACCAAACAACCAACTGCTTCTGGGACATTTTAACTTCTGTTCGTGGAAAGCAGGTGTCATTGAACATCCTCCACATTTACTTTGGCATTTTTTTAACTCCTTAAAAAAATGGGGTTTGTGGGTGCAATTCAGTTGTTAAGAGTGTCCTACATGTATGCAGTCCTGATTTAAACTCCTGCACCACAGAAGTGCAAAACCTAGGTGTAGAGGGCACTCCTGAATGCCCAGGTTCCCCTGTTGGTGCTCTGTTTGGAAAGCAGAGTGAAGAAGGCTGGAAAGTCAAGGTCTTCCTGGCTGTGTAGTGAGTTTAAGGTTTTCCTGAGTGACAGGAGACCCTGTCTCTAAAAACTAAATGAATGAAAGATTAAATAAATAAAACAGTGCTAGAAATAAATGATGTATAAAAATAAAATCGCTGCACTGGTTCTCATTCTCTCTTCCAACAGATTATTTGCATGCTGTTTTTACTACGGAAAGTAAATCTTCTAACACATGGTAAAATGGCATGCAACACATATTCTCCTTCCCAAAAATATTTGTATTATCATACCGTGTTTCATGCTGATGAAAATAATAATGCTGTCTTTCTTTTCATGGAGTCTAGCTAGCAATTCGTTCTCTCTCCCTCCCTCCCTCCCTCCCTCCTCCCTCCCTCCTTCCTTCCCTCCCTCCTTTCTGCCTCCAGGCTGGGCTTGAATTTACAGAGGCCTGCCTGCCTCTGCCTTCCAAGAGCTGGGATTAAAGGGGACCTACCTCTGCCTCCTGACTGCTGGGATTAAAGGCATGTGCCAGAATGCCTGGCTAAGAGGGAAGGTTTATTAAACTCAGAGGAAATTGCTACATATCAGCATGAAGAGACTGTTATTCAGTTGCAAATACAAGATTTATTTCTTTCCCTCCCTCCCTCCCTCCCTCCCTCCTCTCCCCTTCCCTTTTCCCCTCCCTTTTTTATTTTCCCTTATCAATATATCAAAAAGCAAACGCGATGACTTCTCTGTATATGCAGCTGCTTTTCAGACTTCATTCAACTCTGACCTATAATGGCCCAATTTAACTCAAGTACTTTTATTTATTCTATTCCCTATACCTATACATTTTGATCAAAGGAACTACACTCGCTGTTCACTGCCTTCAGAGAGCACTTTGCAGGTAGCATCCGTTCAGAAAAAGCAGTCACCCAATACATGAGATTGTGACAAGGTATAATGTAATGGTGGTTATACGAACCTCAATAAACCGGTGCTACTTCACAGATTACTTAGAGAGAAAGTCTCTTAGCGTGCTTGAAGAAGTATGAAATGAATTTCATTTCCTTCTCATTTGCCTTGCTTCTGAAAGGTTTCATGCAAGATATGTGACCAACTATTATAGTACTAATTCATCCGTGGCAGAGCTCAATTTTCCCTGAGAATTTACTTCTGAATGGGCTTCTGAAATACTTGAAAGCTCAAAATTAAAGTACACCGCACAGAGCAGCCACTGAGGTGTGGACAACTGTCAGTCAAGAAAACCAGTCAGAAGAAAATGTAAATTAGATTTTATTTTATTTTATTTTTTAAAGTGATGTATAATGATGAGGCGGTAAAGTTTTATAGCCCATTTCCAAACAAGAACAATAAGGAGAGTGGCTAGGAGGATTACTGCGGATGCCGATGCCGCCCGGTCTCCTGTGGTGGAGATCCTGCGAGGGAGCTGCAAACTGTGGCTTGCTCTGTGTACCCTGGGCTATGATGATGAGAAAGTGGGATGATGGGAATGGTCCTTGAGAGAATGTCTACAGAACAGTCAAGGCAGAAGGTGATGTTCCTACCCTGGGGATGGCGGCCAGGCTACCCTGTGTGTTGGTTCTACTTCCCAGGACAGCTCCGAGCTAATGAAGTGGCAAGACTTAAGACCCAACACTGTTGGCTGCAGTAACAATTTGAGAGATTAAAGGTTTGCTTGACAAAACAGCTACACCTGGAAGGGCATGATTTCTAATCCTTTTCATCTGTGGAGGAGAACGTTCCCTGCCCACTGGCACCCATGTTGACACTTGGCACCTGTCATCTGCCTGGGTTTTGCTGAGTGGACAGTGTAGGTATCAGAGTGGTAAAGCCTACTTGTTTTGTTTTCCAAGACAACTCGGCCTTTATTTGTTAAACGGACAGTTCTATAAATTTTTCCTTCTCTCAAACTGTGTCAAGCAAAAACAAAAGCACACAACTTGTGATGTGCACCCTGGCCTGGGAGGTTGTGAGGACTTTTCCATGTTCTCGGGGGATGAGAAGGGCCTGGTTCAGCAGGAGAGCCATCCTGGTTCCTCTCACACCGAGGTGGCCACTGGAAGCTGCAGCGGCCCGGGAGGATGCTGCCCAACAACCACCAGTTCAACAGGTCATGGAAGCTCACTGTGGGTTGTACCTGGTAGGACAGAACTCTCCTAAGCAAGTGGGGAGGGACTGTGTTTCAGAAAGGAGGGAGGGGGAGGGGCCAGATTTGCAGGACATCCTCCCCTTCCTTTCCCTATTTCTTAATCTGAAAATCCAGCACAGGATAGGAGAAAGAAAAGAAACAACAGTGTTTCCAGAAAGTTCTGAGCTTATAAAATGAGCAACTAAATCAGCAGCTCTGAATGAAGTTGACATTTTCATCAAAAGGACAACTTCTGTGAGCAGATAAACCCTGGGCTATCGTGTCTGGGTTACATACTTTGGGTTATTTTTGTTGTCTATTTTTGGGGGCAAAGGTACAGCATTTTAAAGTGGCATTGACAGTGAGGGATTGGGTAGGCAAGAAAGCCCTAAAGTGCTCATAGGAGTTATCAATCCCAGGACACTGAGGAAGAGATACAGAAGAGAGAGGTGCAGGAGGAACCTGGGGTGAGAGGTGCCAGGAGGATGTGGGAGGAAGAGCCCCGCATGCTTCCAGGACCGTCTGCAGCAGGCCTTCCCATACACCCCAGACTTCCTGGTTTGCTGCTGGTATTGGTATACTTCTGTTTTCATAAGGAGAAGTTTGTTTCCTCAAGTTTTAAACACAAATGAACCAAATAGAGGCAGACGTGGTTTGCACAGAGCGCCTCCGTACAGCTCCTTTCCGTGCCTGGCTGCTGACCTCTGAAGCAGATGACTGACTGCAAGGTCGCCTTTCTTTTCCATGTGGGAGAGAGAGCACTAGGCCAGGCAGCTGCCTCTCCCAGATGCGTTAGTTTCTCTCCAGAGTGAAAGTGCCAAACACTTGGTTTAAAACTCCAATCCAATCCGAAGCCAGAAATAATGGAAAATTGGCTGATTCTGTTGGTTTGGGTGCGTTCTTAATCTTTTTTTTTTTTTAAAGGCCAAATTCAACAAGTTTTAAAGATCTTTCCAAATTTATCTATTGAAATAAGCCTGAGATCCATATACTAAAAGTACGGTAATTAAAAGAAATATAGTTAAATTCATATTAATAACCTAAACCTTTAGAAAGGTCACTAGGTAAAGAATCCTTTCAGGTTTCCTACAAGCATAAGGCACAAAATATCACCTCGCATGGCAAGCCTTCCAAGTAAAATTTAGAATCTGATTTTGCTCCACAGCAAAATGAAAGTGAATGAGAAAGGGCAAGAAGAGAAGGTGGGGTTGATGCTTCTAGAAGTTTCCAAGTTTAGAAAAGATGCTTGGTGCATTGGAGTGCACGCTGAGGCCAAGTGAGAGACTACTTAACAGATCCACCCAGAAAGAACTGCTAAGTATCTCAGCAAAGTCAGGTCATTTCTTCAGTTTCCTTCTCCATGTTTGTTTCTGGACCTAATTTTGAAGCATCCTTACCAGTGAGAAAACTGCTTGCTTGATGCCTCTCCTGTCCCTCTTGGGAGATATGGGGCCTTAAAGAGGAAGGGCCTTGTGGGCGATCTGAGGTCCCTGAGAGCTTACTCTTGAAAGGGATTTTTGTTCTCTCATCTCCACCTGTGTTTTTCATTTACTCATGAGGTAAACAGCTTCTGCTGTCATAGATCCCACCATGATAAAGGGTCACAGGCTCAAAGCAACAGGGCCAATTGGTCCTGGGTAGAACTTCCAAAGCTGTGAGCCCAAACAGAACCCATTGAAGTGAATTATCTTAGATACCTGCTCCCAAACCAGAATCTGAAATGTCAATTGCTTTCCCTGTCCCTGGCTTAGGAGCTCTGTAGAGAGTGCTGAACTGTGTTCTTGAGAGTCACATGTTTGGTGACCCTGAGCCGTAGAGAACACAGCTTCTCGTTTCCCTCTAAAGTAGCAAAAGTCTATGGTCCAAAGACAGGCTCTGTCACAACCTGTCAGAGTTAGCACCAAAAAGAATGCTCGACAAAACCGAAAGGAAACAACTACTGTGGTCTGTTTGGCTCCTATTTTCTGTATTTCATACAAAACATCCCAGTCAATCTTCACCATCTTTATGCTCCCTTCCCGATTGGCATCCTCCCACTGCCCCTTCCCACTGGAATTCATACATTCTGTCATTTGTTAGTGTCCCCAGATGTCCCTCAGTGCAAGTTCATCTACTGAGGTCTAGTCACCCTATCTAGAGTCTCTTGTTTTAGGAAGATCAGCTCTTCCTCACTCAGCAGTAATCAGTTGCCAATATTTCTTCAGCTAAGATTTGGGTCAGCTGTCCATTTCCCCAGTTCTGTGCTGAGTTTTTGTCTGTTTGAGTTTGCATGGGTCCTGTGCATGCTCACACCATTGCTGTAGGTTCATATAAGCAAGATCCGAGGAGCTTGTAAAACTCTATTTCCATATGGTGGTGCACCTCCTCCCACAGTCTTTCTGTCCCCTCTTCCACAATGGTCCCTGAGCCCCAGGCGGTGTAGTTTAGTAGGAGTCTATTCATAGGAGTCTGTCCAAGGACCGGCATTCTGCAAACTCTTAATCTCTACACTATGGTCATTTGTGACCTTTTGTGTTCCTGGCCCTCGGTTGCATGAGGGAGCTTCATTGATGAGAACTAAGTTATTCATTAATGTCTTCTTTACCCCTTGTTCTATGTTCCGTGAGCCTTGGGTGCAGAGGTTGCACTGTAGATAGTGACTTCTTACTGTGCTCTGAGTTGGGCATAGCTCCACATCTCTTTCCAATTTTTCTGACTGTCATAACTATTGTACATTGGTCTGGTCTTTCTTTTATCATCCATTTTTTCCAGAACAGTTCAGGAAGGTGGCCATCTTAGTCATACACACACTGATGGCCATGATTTTACTATCTGTTGGAAAGGCATGTGACACTGCAGTATTCTATTTGATTTTAACTGTTTTATGAAATTCAATTAAATGCCAAGGTTATTACAATTTATTTCAGTTGGATAACTCAAGCTTCTCCAGAACAAAATCCTGCTTTGTATCCCAAAAGCTCCTTATACAAGACTTCAAGCACGATGACTTTCCAAAGCTGTCTAGTTGTTAATGGTGTTCTCATAACTCATTCTTGACTGCTGGGTGCTGAAGAGTGTATTGGAGTTTCTTGGTGTGTGATCTCCTTAGACCCTTTGTTTGTATAAGAAGCTCCAGGGAGACTGGAGAACAAGCTTGGTCAGAATCATAATCCTTGTGTTCATTATGACTTTCATCAATTCCAAAGAACTTTCTAGAAGTCATCGGTTTTTCCAGAGGTATCAAGTTGTTTTATGGTCACAGATGGAGATGACTGGTACCAGGGAGAAGAGGCATTGGGAAATCTATCCTCCAGAGTCACTGTCACTCTGCGGACATCTCCCAGCCCGTTTCGTCTACCTCCTCCCTTCCCAGCATCCTTTGTGACGATGGTCCAGTAGAACAACTACAAATTCTTCACAAGAAATTCTTTACAACTTCTTCAAACTCTTCAAGGAGACACAGGAAGCAAAAATAGAGCATAAATATTTTTCATCTGCCAAGTTAGTATTTTTATTCCATGGGCATAGGGTTTTTGTATTTAAAATGACAGATCCTGTCACAAAGGGTCTTAAAATTATATTGAAAAGATTTCTGTATTACAGCAGAGGTTAAAAAACTCATTTACTTATAAGACGCTTAGGTCCTGGGGAGGTCTTCTGCCTCTTTTTCCCTGCAGACAGTTAATATCATTGAAAATAAAAAGCTGTGATCTTATGTGACACTATGACAAGCGCAGTGGTATTAAAACAAACATGGGCTGGCTGGAGCTAGAGTTGTGTTCCAGTGCTGCGAGCTGCTGGATCTAAGTGGAGCAGAAGCATGTATATGCTCTTACTGATTTGCTGTTTTACCTTTTCCCTTACCCTCTGCCTTTGTATCTGCATCTGTAAGTCTGGTTTGTTAAAATTTATAGAATAAGTTGTGGAAATAATGTGGGCTTCATTTTGAGAATCTTGGTTCATATAACAAAATCATCTAAGGAGTCGATGGAGAATCCTCCTGAGGACAGATACACTGTACCTGAACCTGCAGAGAGGATCAGGACTTTAGAGAGTCAAGAGACACAAAAGCATGGGCTCATGCCTAGGGAGGCATGCACCCACCCTGGCAGCTGCTTGGCCCTTCATTACCTTAGTTCCTGAAGCTCCTGGCTCAGCTAAAAGAGTGGAGGGGCCCAGGGAGTAAGACTAAGCCGCTGTTGGAGACAGGGCAGCCAGAGTGACACCGCAGTATCGCCTCTCATCAGATACCGACTGTTTCTTGCTGCTTCCATTAGTGTGGACCTTAGATCTGAACCCCAGGCTCAGTCAACAAAGCCAGAGGAGGCAGCTAAGATAAAGACAGTGGAGAAAGCAGGCCTCAGAAGTGGAGTGGGACTAGAACTGTTCTGCCACGTGTAGAAGGTTACTGGAAGAGGTATCTCAGGCACAATGGTACATCTGTACCAAAGACAAAGCCAAAAACCCACCATGCCATGCGGTGGGAGAGGTGGCTTCCCCATTCCATCCGAACATGCAACTGGTCACGGGAAATGTAAACTGCTGCTGCCCTTACAGGTAGCCCCAAACTTCATTTACCTTTTCTTCTGTAAACCAAGGTTCATAATAGATGTGGAAGAAACAGCTGGAGCAAGGTGAGACTTTCGTTCTTCAGTTTGTCTGCTCCGCTGTGGGTGTTCTTCAGATCAAAGTAGTGTGTTCCGCTTCCTTTATTCCACTTGTGTTTGCAGGGAAACCAACTGGACGCAGGGTTTTCATCAGTCAAGGCTACATAACCCCTAGTGTTATAGGAAATGTGCTGCAGAGGGTGCTGGGCAGAGTCCACGGTCCTGTGTTCCGGGGTCTTCAGAGCAGGGTCAGCTGAGGGATACAGAGGTGCTAAAAGACTTTGTAGGAGAGACAATAAGCAGTTTTACTAGAAATACTATTTTCTTTTTTGTCTCAGTTATCTGAGCAAAGTGTTGCATATAGTATTCTGCTTGAATGGACATCTAGTTATAAATACAAATACAAAATGTAAGTACAATCATTTTTCCTGATTCTAAAACGAAATGTTGATATAAACAAACTTTATTTATTAAATTTCATGCTGGGGAACACTTTTTATTATTGCAGACATACCAGAATTTATCCTGTCAACCTTAGCAATATGTCCTTAAAGAACAGTGTTCTAAGAGTTGTCACAGAAAACGTATCAAATGTTTATTTTCAGAGATGTGGGGTGATAGAACACACAAGGCTAGATCTTAAATCATTTTCAGTTTCCCAGTCCATGGAAAGGAAAAGGTGGGTGGAGCTGATTTGGGAATCTTGGTTCGATCTGTGATAGAATCCTTTTTGAAAACCCACCTTCATTGACCTGTGTGGCTTTGAGGACACATTTCCTGAGGTAGTATGTAAAATTCTCATGGCAGTAAGTGTCTGGGTTGTTGTCAGAATATCTATGAGCAGCGGATTGGTGATAAACAGGACATGTATCACCAATGGGAAGAGGCCCATTATCCGTTCTCATAATATATGTGATATTTTCTTGGGGCACTGGGCCTATTTCTTGTTGGACGCTGTTGTCAGGGCGATTTCTTTACATATTTGGATATGGTGAACTCCTGTATTTGAGTTTAAGCAGGAGGATGAGGTTAACAATCCTAAGAGGTTTTCACTGGCAAAGTTAAAGTTCTGTGCCTGGGTCACAAGGATTTCTTCCTTCATTTAGCTTTACAACGTTTGTGACAAGATATAAAACGGCTACATTGCTACTGTTAACACTGGGTATGTTATGGTTTACAATTCTTTGAAAACGTCCATGTTCAAACTGCAAAGCAAAGATTGGGATCTTGTTATTGATATCTCTATGGCCTGTGTTGGGGAAATGCCAGTAAAGCAGGTGTAGAGATGGCCGTACAGCAGAATCACTGATCTCAGGGGGAGAAGGCAGTTTAAAGGGAGCATGAAATGGCATACGAATGTCAAGAAGAATCCTTATTCATAAGCGGGCTGATTTTCAGTGTTATCCAGCAAACCTTTTTGAGATGCCTACCACACAGAAGCTACTTAACCACACTACATCAGGTAGGACAGAAGCACTGAGAGAACATTGTGCTCACCATGATTGCACTCCATTCAAGATGAACCATGAGCCAGAATGAACTGTCAAAAAGCAGCCTGTCAGGCAATGCAATCACTCGTTGAGATTACGAATATAAACATTATTGTTGGAGACAGAAAAAGGTGGAAATTCCCAGTAATTTCAGTAAGTTAAAGATATTAGACAAGCTAACAGGTTGCAAGAGATTAAAGGAGGTTGGGATGAATACCTTAAATGGTATCCCCAAGTAAGTGAGATTTGACTGTCCTAAAAGCCAGAGATCTCTAGCCCACTACCTGGTGACCCATAAACATTATCCCTGCCAGACTTGGGTATGGAAATGTCCTGTGGGCTCAGAGTAATCTTTTCGCCTGGCTTATTCCTAGGCATGCGCACTTCTATTTTTTATAGTCTGTGCCAAACTCTTCTAGAGATGCTGTCTGGTGTCAAAACAACTGCTCTCCAAGAGCCCCCTTGTGTAGACACTCTCTCTAACCAACTCTACATATATTAAAATGTCTTTAGCATTTTAAATGTTCTCAGGGCAAGCAACAGTTCAATCAAGCAAAGGGTCAGAAATCAATCAGGCTCCGAGTTTGGATGCTTGGACGGTAGAGCTAGCGGTTTTGTAGTCCTCTCTTTTAAGTTCTTTTAGAGACCAAGTGAGATAAATTGCTACCTGACCCACTGCTTGGGGATAAACATTAAATGGTTTATCTGGGCAACCCAATCACCTCCAGACAGAGTGGAGAATTGGCCTAAATAATGAAGGTGTGTGTCATTCATCTCTTTGTCTGGCTCCTGGTAACCTTGACGGGAATGAGTAGAGACAGAGACGCACTGATTTGTATACACTCAATAATTCAAGGAGTTTGCTTATCTTTCCCTGTCAGATGCTGCTCAGTCCTAGTCGATGTCACCATCTAATTAGACATTTTTTTTTACTTTGCCTTTCACATAAAGCTTTCTTTTTCATGAATTTAATTTGTAACCAGTGTTGCCTTATAAAATGTCACATTTATTTCACTTGTTAATATGTTTATTAGGTTTTTACTCATATGCTTGATATATCCACCAACCAAGTGGTGATTCTCACTCAGTGTAATAATCAGTTTGGTCTTGCTTTTAGAAATATGAATCAAAAAATTTTCATTAAAATACATTACTCTTCAATGGTGGTTACTGAACTCTGGTGACACATGTTTTTCTCTGCCTCTGAATGATTTCTATGGAAAACTTTTGTGAGCTTTTCTGACTTTTAACGTGTTTTACTAAATCCTGTGCTTTTTTTCCACTGTTTGGACTTGACACTAGTTCTCACGAATATAGTTGAGCTGCTTATTAAAGTCTCATTGCCTTGTTCTGAGGCAGCCGGTGTCCGGTTCCGTGACTCACCTTGATCAATGAAATACGAGCAGTGATAGCAAATATGCTTGACTGTCTGAATAACTCTCTTCCCTGCTTAGAGGACCATGAAAGTGGTCAGGGAGGACAACTGTCCAGGAGACCAGAATATTTACTAAACCTTGCATGGGTAAAATGCAAATATTTACTATTTAAACCATTGAAATGTGGGGATCATTTTATATTTCAGCATAGTTTAGCATGATCTGGTTAAAACTCTATATTTGTGAATATTCTGCAAATATATTCAGTAGCACTCCAAATGCTCTAAACAACACTATGAGGGAAGAATGAAAAGAACTCTCCACTAGCTAAAGCTGTATCCTTACCTGGGCAGGGACTTAACAATCATGAAGACAGACAATGGGCCAGGTGAGTGTGTGACTGAACAATCACAGGGCTTAGATTCTAAATATTAAAGGATGAAGGAAAACATACACTTCCAAGAGGGCGGAATGACCTGCATAGAACTGTGGCTGACGCCATGATGGTGAGGTGTCTAAACCAAAGATGGCCGACTCCTGCAGCCTTTTAAACCTAGATTGAACCTGATCTGTTTTCAGAATGGTTCCTTCTGATTTGTCACAGAACTGTTTGTCCAGCAGAGGTCGTTTCTCTTTATTTGTTTAAACAGTACATTGAGTAGGATGGGGAGAGAAGTGAAAAGCCATTTCTTACCAGGACAGACTTGTCCCTTTCTGACCCCTACTAACCCACAACAGGGAAAAGAAAAACAAACATACCCACAAACAGAAACCTGCAAACAGATAGGGCCCAGCCTAAACTCACTAACAAGCAGTTTAACCACACACACACACACACACACACACACACACACACACGTACTATTCTGGGCCAAGGGCATGGAAGGGTCATGCGGGAGAAGTAGGGACCATAGCTTAAAGTTAAAGTTACATGTTTAGCTTTGTTTGTAAAAGCTGATTAAAAGAGAAACCCAAGGCCTGTAAGATACAGTTTTCCTAAATCTGCTGATTGCACAGTAGGAAGGCTGATGGAATAGATAGTGTTAAAGGACATCAGTGTTGATGAATCACCACTAATTTGAAAATTCAAAATCTGAAACGCATCTCACGTGATTGGGTCACAGTCAAAAACACAAAAATATTTAGAACTATTGTATAAACTTACCTTCAGACATGTGTGAAAGGTGTGTATAAAAACACTTGAAATTCACAGTGCCCCATCTTCAAGCTCTCATATTATACATATACAAATACTATAAAAATTGACATAAAATTTCAAATCCAAGACACTCCAGTCTAAGTATTTTATTTTAATTTAATTTTATGTTTTTAAGATTGATTTTAATTTTATAGGTACGAATGTACGCCTGTATGTATGTAAGTGCACCACAGGCATGCGGTGACCACAGAGGCAAGAAGAGGCCATCAGAGTCTCTGGAACGGGAGTTACAGGTGATTGTAAATTGCCATGTGAGCATTGGGAATGAATTTGGGTTCTTTCAAGAGCAACAAGTGCTCTTAACTGCTGATCCACGCTTTCAGCCCGCTTAATTTTTACTTTTAACTTACTGTCAGTACAGTGGATCAAACCCAGGGTATTACTGAACTACATGGCGAACCCTCTTTGTACTTTTTATTTTGTCACGGGGTATCACTAGGTAACCCAGCCTTGAACTCACTGTCTAGCCAGCCATGCCTAAAACGTGTGCACCTTTTGTTGCAACCTCCTGAGAGGCTTGGATTACAATCGTGTGCCATCAGGCAATGCAGGTGTCAAGAATTCTTTTACACGTTGAATCTCCAACCTGTTCTTGAAGGACTAACTGAAGTCCCACACAAGGTGTGTGTTCAGTTGACATATATGTCCTGACTCTTGGAATTCACAATCTAATTGGATAATCATGTTTGCAGAATATGTGTTAATCATGGAAATTCAAGACATCAAAGTCTGAGTTGTTTTTATCCATATTCAAAAGTAATACTAAATCCACTATCACATTCTCCTCTAAGGGTACCCCAGAGTTATCCTGCTCTCCTCAAAGGGCACCCCAGGGCTATCCTGCTCTCCTCTATGGGCACCCCAGGGCTATCCTGCTCTCCTCTAAGTGCACCGCAGAGCTACCCTGCTCTCCTCTAAGGGCACCCCAGGGCTATCCTGCTCTCCTCTAAGGGCACCCCAGGGCTATCCTGCTCTCCTCTAAGGGCACCCCAGGGCTATCCTGCTCTCCTCTAAGGGCACCCCAGGGCTATCCTGCTCTCCTCTAAGGGCACCCTGGGCCCTTACATTGGCCTACCTTCCCTGCCACTCCTCCTAAGAGTAAAGATTAGAGGAAGTCCCTTTTTGGCTTAGATTCTTCCTTCTGAATTCTAAAACTTCTTTCTAATGAGTTTGGTGACCTTTGAGACAACAGTTAACAGCACTTAAAATCCTGAAGACAATTCTTTGAAATCTAATGGAAGTCATTCCTCCTGGGGGAGGGAGGGAGCAGAGATGACTAAGCTTCCCTTCTCATCTAAAGCAACTACCAAGCAGTACAAACCACTCAGAAATGTGCCCTCTCTCATGCTGTCTGGCATAACAAAAATCACAGTTGCATGCACAATAGTTTCAACCAATGTGGGACTTGAAAAAAAATGAAAAATTCAGAAAAATATCGGTACTCAGATAACCACCTCAGAACTGAGCACCTAAGGCAGCAGTTGTAAGCTGAGTGCCATCGTCCCTGTTTTAAGAATGGTTGGTAATATACACATACACATGAAATAAAAATGATAAACAAAAATTTTCAAAAACTTAAAAGAAAAGAATGTTGGCTAGATCCCATCCAGGGTGTACGGCTCCCGGCTTAGCTCTTAGGTTTGTATCTTCTGCTTCTCAACAATTTTTAAAGAATGGCAACGTTTGAGGATGGTATTATGGACTGCTCACTTTTAGAGAACAGTCTTTACAAAAGGCTACTGGCATACACTTAGGGGTTAGGGGTGTCCTCCATGTTCTTAGTTTTCCTTTTTAAATCCTCTCTAAGGACGCCATGATGCCTCGCCATGGTGTCTGTGAGTGGGACCACAGGCAAGTCTCCACCTCTCCTTTCTTACCCACTCTGGATTGGCCAGTGGATTTTCCTGTGCTTTTAAGGCACATAAACTGAAAGGAAAGGGGGTCACCCTCGGCTCTGACTGAGACTGCTTTGAACTGCAGAGATGTCTGAATCTGAATACACCCAAGTACTCCAGAGTGGCCAGGAGTCTGGGTGCTGTGTCAAGACACTTTTGATCATCATCTGGACACAAGCTTGCCATCTGATCCGAGCCAGTGACCCATGTCTCAAGTGCTTCATCTATTAGCTCTGCATAATTCACCCAGCTTAGCTGCGCACTGTCCGTTGTAATTAAGGGTGTGCTACGCCATTAAAGAAAGTTTATGAGCCAGAGAGGGACTTGTCTGTGCATGGAGCAGCCCCACAAATGCAGTTTTAGCACCTCCAAAGGAGTACGACTCATAAAAATACCAATAGTAACAAAGAAGGCTGTGTCTCCTTGAACTCTGTCCTCACACTAAGTGCCCTTTCTCTGTTTGAATTCCATGCTAATTCAACACCATTAAAATGGATTCTCTTAAAGACTGTTCTGTCAAACACAAAAAAGAGAGAGATATAGAGTGTGGGATTTAATTATCCCTGCTCTGTATCTCCAAATGTGAGTTTTTCTGAGTAATAATTGCCCAAGTTTGTCTTCAAAAGGCATTTTAATAGTGCTAATACTAGTAAATATTGCTCATTTTGATACTGATGTGCTGTTTTAATGGTTCCCATGGTTTCTAAAAGTCATTTCTTATCGTTTTACTGTAGAAAGAATCTTACTTTAATTATGTCATAATTGTTTGGAAGCCGTAGAATCTTAATTAATGCCAATGGCTTCAAGGCACAGACCAAATGTAGACTCTGTGTGCGTGTTTACATCTCCATCTCTTCCTGCCTGACCAGTCCTGCCTGAGCGCTCTCAGGCTACATTATAAATGTTTTTAAAGACTTGATGATGTCATTCTTTACACTTGTCAGTGAGATTTTCTCAGCTTCACTGCACATTTTAAAGGTTAATATGGAATCAACATTCAGTCTTCACAGGGAAATCTTTATCTTAAGTGTACAGTTGTTCCTTCTCCTGACGAAAGCAGGCAGTTCTGTAGGGAGACGAGACAAGCCCACGACTTCCTGTGGAGTTAGTTCTATGACTGCAAGCCAGAAGGCTCCTCTTTCTTCTCCAGCCACCACGTGGCCAGGCCTGTCCCTTCCTCCCATCTTACAAACACCTGTACTCCTTATTCTGGATGTCTTTGAACCCTACTGTGCCCACCTCAAAGCTCAGAACCTCTCCTGCTACGTGTCGGACACATGATGGTTTTTCTTTGCTCTTTTGTTCGTTCCAAAGATGGTGAAAAGATGATGTCTTAGGACCTTCATATTTTCTGTCTTGTTTTGCATAAGGCCTTTCTTGAAGCAG
This sequence comes from Nannospalax galili, assembly GCF_000622305.1. Classification (NCBI taxonomy): domain Eukaryota; kingdom Metazoa; phylum Chordata; class Mammalia; order Rodentia; family Spalacidae; genus Nannospalax; species Nannospalax galili. The sequence goes on along the minus strand of NW_008337322.1, from coordinate 2,761,892 downwards.
TCAATCTTTAAATATTGATTTCATGATTACCTGTAGACTTTAAGTCTTACTAGGTCCTAAATATAAAGTAAATATTTAGGACCTTGTTAGATAGAAAATATATCAATATTTGGTACTAAAGAGACAGTGTAAAAATTTATCTCCCCAGAGGCAGACAGCTGGAAGGAATTTAGCACATGCACATGTCTACACTTAATGAAAAGAGGAAGTTGGTCCTCAGAAATTTTGATTCCATTTCTCAGGGGTCCACAGCTAGTGAGGCATGGAGCTTTCACCAGGTCAGTCTTTCTGACGGCAGGTGCTGAAGCCTTCCCATGTGGTTTGCACAGGGTCATATCCCTTACTTTTGCTTAAATGTTCCAAACATGTTTGTGATTGTCTGAGTCCCGTGATTATGCATGTTGACCAGCAAACCACAGAGTGCTGCATGCAAGCCACTGCTCAAGCGACATCTCATTTTCCCTTTAGTTTCAATCTCCTACACACACTGAGGTTCAAAGAACAATTCATTCATCTAAATTGATTTGCAAAGGAATTTAGGTTTTGTCGAAAATGGAGAGGGGATTTATGAGTAGATATGAGGAGGGGGCAGAATGGAACTAGGGAGGAGAAGGCACCATGGGCTTGGCTCTGGGCTCAGTTTTGGAACCTGCTAGCCAAAGTGGCCAGTGGAGGTCTCCACTCACATGAGCCAATGTGGGAGTGGTCAAGATGAGAAATTTTTACCAAGCTTGGCAGAGGGGAGCCCCATCTTCACTCTCCTGGGAAACAATGTGGATGGAGAATTGTGAAAAGTAAAGGCTTTGCAATTTGCTGGGGGTATGCTTACTAGCTCAGCACAGGTACTGTCTTGGTTAGATCTAGTGGTCATACAGGACTGAGTCCCCAGCACTGTTCTTCAGAGACAGCTGGGTGAGGGAGAGTCAGCAAGCGGGAAAGCCCAGTGGTAGCGCCTTCCCTCCAGTGTAATAGACACCTGAGGGGATTTGAGGAGACACCCTCAGGAACATTGTACTGTGCAGACTGGGGAGACAGATTGCTTGGTAAAATACTTGCTGTGCATGCACACAGGACTTGAATTCAATACTCAAAACAGTGAAGTGCCCTTGTAACCACAAAGTTGTGGAGCTAGAGAAAACAGGGTCCTCGAGACTCACTGGCCAGTTAGCCTGACCTATAGTGACTTCCAAACAAATGAAGACCTGTCTCAAAAACCAAGGTGGGTGGCACCTGACTGCAACGGAACTTAACCGCTGCCCTCCATGCACAAGCACTCACTTGCACCCATGTTCATCCACATACAGATGTTCACCTATACACACACATATACACAGAGATAGGGGAGAGAGAGGGAAGGAGGGAGGGAGAAAGGGAGTAAGAAGGAGAAAGAGGGGGAGAGAGAGAGGCAGAGAGAGAAGGGCACATATCAATCTGGACTTTGGAAAATTCCTGGTACTACAATTCTAATGCCTAGCACTGTTCACAGATTTGAATGGCTTGTATACCTGAGGGACCACTTGTAATCAATGTCCCCACCAAGACTAACAATGCTACTAGACACTGCAGCATGGTGACTGCTATAAAGATGGCCAAATTGTAGCCCTAACGCTCCCAGTTACCTAGGCCACTACTAAGAAGAGCGAATCCTTACCTCCATATGCCTTTTGAGGCTCTGCAAAGGCTGCTGTGCCACAGTAAAGGGAGTCCTGGACGTCCAAGGAGTCCTTGTACCATACTGTGTCAGGCTTCATCCACTGCATTTGCAATCCAGGAACAAACATTTTATTTAAGATGAATTAAAGAGTCTGAAAACCAAAACATTACAAATATAATAGCTATAATCAATGTAAGTCAATATGAGAGCCAGTATTGAAAATGGCTGGCCCGCAGGAAGGGCTTTTGAAGCAAAGGGTCTAAATCAACTTTGGGGAGCAGGTACGTGAGAGCTATTGTGAGGACATTTGTGAACTGTTAGCTTTCCTCATGTTTACTACCTATTATCTGCCTTTGTTCTGTCTGCGCTAGCCTTTTTATAATCCTTTTTTAAAAATACAAAATCAATACAACTTTAATTACAAAAGTCCATGGTGCCTCTTGAAAAACAGGACAAACAGAAAAGGGCATTTTGAAAAGGGACGTGTGATCTAAGAAGCGTGACCTGGGCCATTCTATTCTAGGGTGATGCTGTTGATGGTGTGGGTCCTATTGTAATGGTTTATGTGTCCCTCTCTGGTACCTTTTGTTCTCCAACCGGCTTTGTGTATAGGAAAATGCAGAACTGCATCCAACCAGGGGTTTGACATTTACGATGCTTTGTAGCATGAGATGAGTCACATCTGGGCAAACACTGTCCCTGCGGTTAGGGGCTCATATCATCTGTGCAGAGCCTGGCTGACACAAAGATGAGCCCTCATTCGAAATGTCCCATTCAGTCCCAGAGCCAAATGAAGGCACAAACTAATCTAAAATGAGCATTCACTGTGTGGCTGTGTGCGCTCAGTTTGTGCACTGCCTTCTCCCAGGAGCGTACGGCAGCTTATTTTTCCCTTTGGACATTGTTTATGTCAATGGCTTGAATCAATGTGTATGTGACACAGAAGAAAAACCGATTTTTGATCATGTGCCTGAGCCAGAGCCAAAAGTATTAGACAAGTGGCCAGATGAAGCCCTTTGGCATATGCTCTATGTGAGATAGTATTACAAACTTTGTTTGCTACTTGCTAATCATCAGGTGTATGAAGACTTCTAGAGGTACTTTTCCTCAACATGAAGAATACGTAGGCCTTTCCCCCAGCAACAGGATGCTGTTTATGTCTCGCTCTGTGCTATACCAAGTGCAAATCCAGTGACTCATAAGAATCCATCTTTGGGCAGGCTGTTAGACGAGACAATGAACAAACTACTTATGTATAGTCAGGAGGTTCTCAGCGTCTTCACACCTTTTATTTTCTACCACAACTCTGTCTTCCTGATTTTCCAGCATTGTGTATTATCTTGCACAACTGTATTACTTTAGTCGTGGTAAGTCCTTTTTTTCAGACTAAGGTAGATGTAAATACTTAAAACGAACAAAGCAAAACAAAATGAGACGAAACTGTTTCCAACCTCAAGATCCATAAATATAAACTTAGAGAAAGATGAAGATAAAAGAACTTGGTTTTAAATGCCAGTACAAGGTAGACATTTATGGCAGTACCACCTGATAGGATAGAGGATTAATCTTGCTTGTAGGACTCAGAGGAACTTAGCAATTAGAGTTGAATTGCCTTATAAATACTGGATCTTGAAGCATTTTATATGGCACTTAGTGGGTCAGGAACAGATGCACGAAAGTGTATATGATGCAGTGGAGTACAGGGTTATTTACCAGGCAGATTAGGGAAATTTAAAGTCAAATATTCAAAGCTTTTTACATCATTTTCATCTTGTTCTTCTTTGAAATATTTTTCCCTCCAAACTGTATGTGGGTACTTAAGTCCTGATAGACACAGCCTTTGGGAGTACTTGGATCATGGTGGTCCCGTTCTCCTGGACAGGAAGCTTTGGCCTAAAGCTATATGATCCTGTGCAAAGTTTTCTCACCTTCATAGGAGTTCTCCCCTGAATGGCAGGTACCAGGCTAGTCACCTAATGGGAACACAGACGGTAACTGTACCATGTACATCTTTAGCATTTCAGCTGACACTGCTTGATCAGGTTAATTTTATTGGTGCCAAAGTGTATCTTCAAAATCTTTTTCTGAGAAAAGAAATAAAATAGTTTAGAGAAAGAGAGCAAGCTGAGATGAGAAAGCGAAGGAGATAAATAGGCTCATTTTCACTGGTTTAGAAAATACAGTTTGAAATCCCACCCAAACAAATCAGAATGTAAATAAATCAGAGCTCTGGCAAATCCATTGGTGTTTAGTTATCAGCTCAAGGGCACCTCCCCAGCGTGGCCAAGATGGCCACAGCAGGAGCTCTGAAAATAAGGAATGAAGACAGAAGATCATGTGGAAGAAGAGAGCTGTGGGGGAGGGTAGAAGGTAAATCTAGGGGGAGGAAATTGGAAAGCAGAGAGGAGAAAGGCAAATAGTCAGGAGGAGCAGGAGGGTTTTCAGCTGTGGACAGCTATTGTTCTTTTGTCTGTACGAATGCCAATCAGGGTAGAGCGTGCTCTCCGATTAGAATGAAGTAGCTGGAGCCTCCTGAGCCCTGCAATGCTCTGTCTGCTCTGCGACTCGCTCCCTGGATACAATCAGTGCACAAAATAAAGACAAGTGAATAATGTTGGCATTTTTTAATGGAGGTTGCCTTTGAGTTTGGCTGGGAGACAATGGCCTGTGGTTGTATCTGATTATAACTCATCTCCGCGGGGGCAGACTGAGCTGTTGCAAATGTCTGAGATATTATGAGCTTCCTTAGAAAGATGAACTCTGTGATTATAATGACACCGGCATTTGCACATTTTGTAGCCTTTCTCATCTGAAAATCATGAAGCCACGTTGACGCGATCATCAGATGTGTGTGTGTCGCTTTGGGGTATATACCAATAAGCACTCTTATTTTTTTTTTTTTATTTTTGAGAAGAATGTGATGACTTGAAGTGTTGTATTGTTGTCGAGATAAATACAAATCCTATGGGCATAAAAGGCAGCCTCGCATCTGATGAAAAGTGTGAGGGCCAAGTTTATACCACAGGTCAAGAGGCAGAGCAGATCATAACTATACCTGGGTGAGTCGAGACTGGCTCCGCCCTCAGCCTCCATGCAACCTTCGATTCCAAAGACCTTCCCCTTCCCTGAACAAGAAGCATCTCTGCTACCACAGGGTTGCAAGGAAGTGTGGCTGAGGAAAAGCTCCCTCTTCTGAAATTTTCTTCTCTCTAGTTACTAGAAGGTTAAGCCCTTCCCATTAGCCAGATAAGTCCAGGAAGGGCCTTGCTGTCATTTGACCCCATCTCACGCTGGGACAACAGGCTTTAGTGGGCAGAATTTGCTTCAAACCCTTGATACCAGGATGAAAATAGAACTGACACTGGGAAGGTTTCAAACATGTGTCTCTATGTATGCGTGTGTGTCTGTGTGTGTTTTTGTGTGTGTCTTTGTGTGTGTGTGTGTCAGTGTGTCTGAATTATTTGTATGTATGTATGTGTGTCTGTGTATTTGTATCTTTGCTTCTGTGTCTATGTGACTTTTGTGTTTGTGTCTGTGGGTATCTCTGTGGGTATTTGCATGTCTGGGTCTCTGTGAGTTTGTATATGTGTGGTGTTTGTACCAGTGTGTGTGTGTTTGTGTCTTGTGCCTCTCTCTCTCTCTCTCTCTCTCTCTCTCTCTCTCTGTATGTGTGTGTATGTGTGTGTGTGTGGTAGAGAGCAATATGCTCAAAGGTTTCTGCAGGAGTGTGTTTACCCAAAGTACCTGCTGAGCACCTTGAAGAGATGCCGCAGACTGGAAACAGGAGACTAACAACTAGCTGTAACCACAGTGTGACTCGAGTGGTTGCCATGCCGTAGTAATTTAATTGCATTTCTTTATGTAGTTTTCACTAAGAAAACAGACTAAGAGAAAAATGAAATACAAGTTGAACCTCTTTGATACAAAAATATAATTAATGGAAAGTTTCCAAATCATCTGCAGATATGAAACCAAAATGACAGGCCCACACCGATCTCCTGGGACAGGCTGTGGTGAAATGCTGTGTACTAAAAATATTACTTAAACTTATTTTCAGACCATGCGTCTAATGTGTGCATGCATTAGAAATGAATTCCATCTTTAGGGCCAGGCCCCTTTCCCAAGATATTTCAATATGTATATGAAAATATCCTGAAGTTTCCACCCCCAAATAAAAATTCCAAAACAATTCTATTCCAAGCATTTCGGACATGAACTGTGTCATCAGTATCGAATGATATAAAATGGATGATAATTTCTGAATTTCCATATCTCAGTCTTTGTTTTCCTACTGTATTCTTCCACCGATAGAATTTAAAATTTTGGCTCTTTTACCTGTACTCAGAAAGAGAAACAGAGAGAGAGACTTTTTGTTTATCTGTATCCTGCACACTGTTTGGGACATAGTTATATAAAAGTGTTTTCTACTGAAGTTCCAATCTAACTGATAACCTGGGGTCCACTTGTGCAATCTGAGGACCCTCCCAGTACTGCATTCCAGGTGAAGGAAAGACAGACATAGGTCTGGACTATCTCCAGGTGAACATTATTCTGGCCTCTGGAAGTGACCCAGTACGTTTCAAAGTAAATGAAGCAAAAATACAAATTGATAAGAAAGGACTACACGACTTCTTGTGAGCCTCCTTTGCTCAACAATGACCTAAGACCATCTCCTTAATCCACAAATTTAAGAAAATAGTAAAGATCTTTGCAAAGACAATAAACAAGCTGCCACATAAAATAAATATTGGCAAATCCTGCAGTGGAAAAAGAAGTTGAGAGAAAATGTCGATGTGTGGTTACAGAGTTACTGTGCATGTTAGTGCCCAAACTTCCAACCCTGGGACTGTTTTCCTTCCTAGTTATCCTGCCTTGATCTCCCCTTGAGAGTGACCCAGTTTCCCAGTCACAGGGTAAAGCTGGGTTTTTTGCAATCAGTAGATATCTTTCTATTCAGAACTGCTATAGCAGCTGATAGCCTGCACGTGCTCAGTGAGAAGGCTCCTGATCAAGTTCAGAAAGGAGCCGCGGTTTCATTTGCCGGATGCTGGGTTGAAGTCAGACTTCAGAGGCCTGGCTTTGTGCATCCTCCAGGGATTTTGCTGGGCTTGAATCGCCTGTGACCTCTGTACCCTTACAACATCACAGAAAACACCATGTCGGTGCCAACTAATTGGTCACCTTGATGTCACTCACAGCATGAAGATCAAGGACAGAGTTGGTCCTGGAAAGTGAAGTGCACACACTCTCAGAGGTGGTCTCCACAGGTCAGGCTCACGTCCTCCCGGGAGCACAGCAGGGGCCTCCTTACCCCAGGACTACTTGAAACATGGCTGTGGTACACTGGAACAAAGAACAGGTGACCCCAGCAGCGACCTCCTCCTGACCACCTACGAGGGCCAAATTGTCAGCCTTTCACGTCTATTAAACTTCCATTATCCTAGGAAAACACTGAGTGCTTTGCTCTAAATCTCACACAAGCGTGATCTTGAAATTAGTTCCTGATACTGTTGTTTTTAATTATTAAAATTATTTCATATTTAAAGCAGCTGATCAATCATAGATTTCTGGAGTTTTACATATGAAGTGAACTGAAGAAACTCACCATAATAAAAACCAGGTTTATTTTCAGAATCCAAATGCAGTGTGTCTTTTGTGAACAACTTTCATAGTGGTTGGAAGGATAGAAAGAACATGGAATAAATTGAAAACATCTTCTCTTGGGTTGAAAACAGATTTGAATTATTCCTCTTATCCCTTGAAAGACAACACTTTTGATGATAAAATGGTAAAATTTAAGAATATTTTTCTTTTTTAAATTTCTAAAAATATCTTTATTTATTTGAGAATTTCTATCAATGTATTCTGATCGTGTTCAGACCCCTTTCCACCTCTGCACCCCCATCTTAGGACCTCCCCAACATCATGACCTCTATTACTATTTGCCGTTTTTAGAAGGACTATTTGTTTCTAAGTTTTGGTTAGGAAACTTGAGCTTCTTAGAATTAGAGAAACAATGGGCTTCCCAGAAGACAGGTGTAGGTGGGAGAGAAGTAGTAAGAGGAAGACCCAGGAACAACACAGTTCCATTACATTAATACCTTTACTTACATTACACACTATTTCAACCTCAAGCAGAACTCGTTTTCCAACAGGCCATTCATCTATGAACTTACAATATCTTAACCTACTGATGTAGGTTCTACTTATATGACTCAAAGTCATTTATTCTTGCAGGGAAACAAGCCTTTGACACCTGGGGTATTTCACATACAAAATATAGCAAGTCATCCAGCCCAAACTGGTTGCAATCATCCACTCTTCACGGGGACCTGTGTACATACCCAACGAGAGACATTGTTTACATTGGAATACGAAAACAACTTCCTTCAGGTTATGATAACACTGCCCTTTCCTAAACAATTCATAAGAAGAGACTGAAGCTTGCTCCATGGTCAGACCTCAGCTCATAAGAAGAGACTGAAGCTTGCTCATATAGTCAGACTTCAAGTTGCAGTTCTCCTACCTCCTGGCACCTTTCCCAGCACCTCCGACCACCCTGTCTTTCTGTGTTTTTTTTTTATCCTCCAAATGGCTTTAAACTGTATCCTCAAGAAGATTAACTTTAGTCTGGAGCCTGACCCCACCTCATGAAAAAAAAAATCAACTCTTTCTTTCTGCAAAACTAGTCACTTCATAAATTTGCAACCTGGGCATCGGCAAAGTGAGCCCAGCACAATAAACAATGTAATATGTTTTTTTACAAAGCTATTACAAGATTCTCTTCCTTGGAACTAAGGAAGGGGAAGGGCCAGGATCACATTAGGGAGCTCGCTAAGCAGAGCAGAAGGCAGCAATATGGGAGTGCAAGCAGAGGGGTGAATTGAGTAAGTTATTGGCATTCTCAACAATCAGAATAAGTACTAACTTTTCAACAGTCTCCATTTATTCTCCCTCCCTGCTGTGGCCAATGATCAAAGATCCTGGAGTCATCAGGCAAAAACAACCTGACCAAGAACAATCCAGACAGCCTGCCCCTCATTCCTCAGCTCAGGGCTGCTGCAAAGGGCCACAGACCTTGCCCTACTGAGGGTCCTAACAAACACAACTGAGATCAGGGTGTCGTGGGATGACTCATGAGTCTCCTTCCCCAAATCATGTGAGGACAGCTAGGTAGCTGGGCCTTCTTGTTTAACAAGCTTGTACGTAGGCTTCTCTCCTTACTGTGATAGATAGCTTTAGCCGTCAACTTGACATACCTGGTTGGAGGGAACCTGAGGTCATGAATTCTCTCCATTGGACTGGCCTATGGCTATGCATGTGGGGCATTTTCTTGACCGCTGAGTGATGTGGGAGGGCTTAGCCCACTGTGGGTGGTGCCAACCCTGGGCAAGTGGTCCTGCGTTGTATAAGAAAGCAGGCTGAGCACATGGTCTGGGCTCCAGGTTCCTTCCTTGAGTTCCTGCCGTGGCTCCCCTTGATGATGGACTGTGCTGTAAGCCAAATAAACTTCCTCCCCAAGTTAGTTTTGGTCAGTGTTTTTATCACAGCAATAGAAAGTAACTAAAACATGATGGAGAGATGACTCGGCATTTAAGAGCACTGGCTGCTCTTGCAGAGGATCTGCATTTGATTCTGATCACCCACATGTTGGCTAACAACAGTCCTTAACTCCAGTTCCAGGGGAACCTGATGCCCTCTTCTGACCTCTGCAGGCGTTGCACGACACAGGTGCACTTACATGCATGAAGGCAATACACTCATACACAAAATTAAAATAATAAAGTATTTTAAAAGAAAATACTAAAATAGAAATTGGTTCCAGAGAGTGGGATATTGTTGTGATGAACCTGACCCCATGTGTCTGAGAGGACTGTGGAAGCGTTTGGGCTCAACAAGCCATTGGGTGCTCAGAGCTTAGTGCACTGCTGCTGTGGTGCCCAGAGCAGTTATGCTGAAGAAAAATGTGGATGATGGATGCCTGGCTTGTCACATATTAAGGGAAGGAAAGACTATCACAGCTGTTTGTGTGATATATTTTGAATTAAGAATTTTTGGAAGTGAACCTGTTTGTGCCTTACTGGGATAATGAATGCTGGTCAGCTGAAGACAAAAAAATCAGGCTTGAGTAACAAGAGACCAGCTTTATTAAGGTGAAATCTTCTGGGAAGTATTTCCTTAGGCACAGGGTAGAGAAGCTGTGGTCCAGATGGGAGCCCTAATCTCCTTCTCGGACTGGAAACGGGACTTGGTAATGTGTAGGAGTCTCCTAAATGGTACTGGTTTTGGAGGCACGAAGGGATCACAGAGAGCAGCCAAGGCTTGGCACCCTGAGAGGCCAGGAGAGCCCATTAGTGAAGGTGAACTTCAGTTTCAGTAAAGCTCCCAGCATATTGGAGATGCCAAGACCAATGGACGAACACCAAGGGCAGCAACAAGAGTGGAATGGAACTAGTCTGAGCCAACCAGACAAGTTGTGTGTGTTGTGGACAGCAGAGTTAGAGAAGTGGAGATGCCTATGCCCTTTGGACCCCAGAGGACTGTGAGTGAACCCCAGATCTCCAGCCTTGAGTTACTTTGCTGGGCTTTGGTTTTGCTTAAGTGTGCCCGATTCTTCCCTTTTGAAATAAAACAGTACTTAACATGTTTTGGATTTCACAGGAGCCCACCATTTTTAAGAGAGACTGAACTTTTTAAGTGTTTGGATTTCTTAAAGGACTGTGGGGCTTTTAAAGTTGCAGTGTTTTAAGTTGCGATACTATATTAACATTGTATCTTCAGGACAAGAAATGGGAAGCTTGTGGCTTAATAGCAGTGTGTTTATGTCTCAATATGACAAGGGGTTCAGTGTGCTGGACAGATTTATTTTCAACTTGACACACCTGGGTTGAATGAGCCTCAACTGAGGAATTCCCTTCATTGGACTGAATTGTGGCCATGCCTGTGGGGCATTCCCTTGATTGCTGAGTGATGTGGGAGGGCCCAGCCCCCTGTGGGTGGTGCCAACCCTGGCCTGGTGGGCCTGTGTTGTACAACAAAGCAGGTTGACGGTTCATAGGTAGGCTCATATGAACCTATAGTAATGGTGTCAGCATGCACAAGACCCATGCAAACTCAGGCAGACAAAAACCCAGCATTGAACTGTAGAAATGGACAGCAGGCCCCAATATTGTAAGAATTATTGACAACTGATTACCTCCGGGTAAGGAAGAGCTGATCTTAAAGGGAAGGATTCTAGATAGGCTGACCAGTCCCCAGTGGATGAACTTGTACTGAGGGATATCTGGGGACACTAACTTGACATGATGAGCCTTAACACAAATGAAAAAAAAAGCATGAATACTTGTGGGGGGTGTGGGCTATGGGAGGTGTCAGTGGGGAAGGGGGAATAAAGATGATTACGATATTCTATATGAAATACAAAAAGAACCAATAAAAAGTTTACAACAAAAGGGAGAGGCTGGAGAGGTGGCTCAGCAGTTAAGGGCACTGGCTGTTCTTACAGAAAACCCAGGTTCGAATCCCAGCACCCATGTGGCAGCCAACAACTGTCTGTAACTCCAGGTCCACGGCATTCGACTCCCTCTTCTGTCCTCCTCAGGCATTGCATGACATGGGTGCACTTACATGCATGCAGGCAATACCCTGATACACATAAAATAAAAATAATACATAAAATACAAAGTGAAAGAAAAAAGAAAACAGGCTGAGCACAGGCCAGGAGAGCAAGCCCATAAGCAGTGCTCCTCCATGGTCTGTGCTCCAGGTTCCTGCCCTGAGATCCTGCTCGGCTTCCCTTGATAATGAACTGTGCTGTGAGCCAGATAAACCCTTTCCTCCCCAGACTGATTTTGGTGAGTGATTTTATCACAGCAATAGGAAGTGACTAAAACTCCTAGCATATGGAGAGAACAGATTCCAGAAGAGGTCTGGGAGATGGGAAGAGAGGCACTTGAGAGTTTGCCTTTTAGTATGACTCCATTAAGGAAGGGACCTGGAGTTTTAACTATAAAAAAGGCTCAACCTAAGCTGCTAGGATTCTGGGAATGAATTAAAGGAGCCTGAGGGCTTGAGTCCTTGCTTCTCATGCAAGAGGACTTTGGAGGCTCCTCTTCTCAAACGGGAACTCCACCGGGTAATCAGTCGTCCCCATGGAAACTCAGCAACTTTTAATTGTCTTTAATTAAGGGGCCACAGAGGCAATCAGCTGCATTCCCAGCACATTAATGAGAGAAGCATGAAGTGCAAAAGGTCTGCCGAGGTGAGTGGTGCTCACAAGAGCTGAGTCCTGGCTGAATTCCTAAGACCAAGGTGGCCTACCTGCAGAATGCCCTCTCCAGGTCCAGGAGGAAGAGGATGAGGCAGCTGTGACTGGCCGTCCACAGTGCAGCTTGTGAGGGAAGCAGCAGGGAAAACAGGATCTTCTCAAGTAAATGACAAAAGTAAACGGAATAGTGTGAATGTGTGAGATTTAAAGATGGAAAAGCAGAAATGAAGATAAACAGCCAAGAAACAAAGTTACGGGGAGTATTGATTGGGGGCCATAAAGGAGAGCAGGAAAGCAGGAACAAGAACCAGGAGGTAATGAAACACAAATATTAAAAGATAATGAAGCCCATGATTCTGCATGATACCTTACAAAATGATGACTAATGGGGCCGATGAAGACCTGTACATTTTATCAAGCACCAAAACTGAACAGGAAAGTCATGGCTCTGTCATCCATTTTAAAGTTTGCTTTGGGGCTGGATAGATGGCTTAGCAAGTTAAGAGCACTGGCTGTTCTTGCAGAGGACCAAGATTTGGTTTCCAACACCCATGTGACAGTTAATAACCATCTGTAGCTCCAGGTCCAGGGGATCTGACATCCAACCTCACCTGACCTCGATGGGTGCTGCATGACATGGGTCCATTGGCATGCATGTAAGCAAAACATTCATACACATAAAGTAAAAGTAATTTAATAATTTAAACTTTGCAGCAAGCAATTTCCTCTGGCCACCATGGTACGTGTTAATCATTTTCTTCTTTAATAAAAAATATTATTTATGGCTCAACATTTGTTTACCTGGTTATAACTGATTATATGTCTCTGACTGGGGCAGAGCTGACTCATGGAGGCAATTAAAGAGTGGTTTTGTGCACATTTCCTGGCTGCATTTTCTGCATCCTGAAGCAGCAAACAGGTATAATCTGTGACTGGATAAACAGGGCCCTGAAACCTGTCTAGGTCCTGCTGCCCAAATGACCAAAGCTCCAACCATATCCACTGTGCCCTGTAGAGAGTGGCAGGGACAGCCTCATCTCATCTACCACACTAGAGGCACTCAACAAACTTGACCTGAGTCAGAAAGAAAAACTTCTGATTAAAGATTTTGTTTTGGGGTCAGTGAGATGGCTCAGTGAAGAAAGTGTTTGCTGGATAATCACAAGGTCTAGAGTTTGGATCTCCAGCACACAGGTAAAACCTGGGTACAGGGGTTTAAATCTCCAGTACAAAGGTAAAAGCGTGCTGCAGCCCAGTGGGACTCTAGCACACAGGTAAAAGCTGGGGCAGCAGTATGAACCTGCGACCACATCTCCAGAGAGGTGGAGACTGGCGGCCTCAGGGCCTCACTGTCGAGGCAGTCCAGTCCAGTTAGTGAGCAACAGGGTCAGTGAAAGACCGTACCTCAAAAAATAAGTCAAGGGGTACCTCTGTCCCCAACTGTGCACACCCATGCGTACATACACGGGGCACAGCAACAAGATAAAGGAATACAGAGACTACAGAAGGTGGACACATACTTAGGGTTATTTATTTTCAGGGTTGTTTCACTAAACAGTTGTATATTGTTGTACTGGATGGCTTCAGTTGTCAACTTGACACACCCAGGTAGAGGAACCCTCAGTTGAGGAACTTTCTCCATTTGACTGGTCTGTGGGCATTTTATTGATTGTTCAGTGATGTATGAGGGTTCATCCCTGTGGGTGGTGCCACCCCTGGGCACATGGTGCTGAGTTATGTAAGAAAGCAGGCTGAGTGCAGACCAGAGGAGCAAGCCAGTAAGCAGTGGTCCTCCATGGCCTGTGCTCCAGCTTCTGCCTCCACGTTCCTGCCTTGGATTTCCTCAGTGGAGGAACTGAGACCTGGGAGTGCAGGATAAGAAAGAGGTGTGTAGACAAAGGGAGACCAGGCTTGTGCAGCTTCAAAGGGATGCAAAGACTCTATCAAGGATGTTGTGTGATATATATTGAATTAAGAATTTTTGGAAATGAAATCTTTTGTGCTTTATGAGGATAATCTACGCTGGCCAACTGGGACTGTAAAGTCATCTGTGAATAATAAGAAATCAGCATCATCAAGGCAAAATCTTCTGAGAAGTATTTTCTCATGTCAGCACACAAAAGCTGTGGTCAAGACGGGGCCCTAGTCTCCATCTCAAGCTGGAAGCAGGATTTGTTAATGTGTAAGAATCTCTTACTTGATACTGGTTTTGAAGGCATGAAGGGGTCATGGAGAGCTGTTGAGGCTTGGCACTATGAGATGGTCATGGTTGATGGTGCAGCTCAGTTGTGGTGAAGACCCCCAGGATTGGATAAGATCTGAGACTTGGCACCATGTGAGGACAGGAGAGGCCCTTGGTGAAGGTGTGGTCTCAGTTGCAATGGAGACCCCAGCATACTCGATATACCCGGGTCATGGGATGACCACCAAGGATAGCAGCAGTTGTGGAGTGGAGCTGGCCTAAACAAGCTGTTTGCTGTGGGTGCCAGAGTTGGGAAATAGAGCTGTCTAAGCCCTGTGCAGCCCAGAAGACTGAGTAAGTCCCCGATATCCAGCCTTGAACTACATTGGTGGACTTTGGTTATACTAAGTGCACCCTGTTCTTCACTCTTGAAATAAGACAGTGTGTAGCCAGTTTGGGATTTTACAGTTACGAGGCTTTTTAAAGAGACTTTGAACATTTAAGGTGTTTGGATTTTTTAAAGACTGTGAGAATTTCAAAGTTATACTACTTTTTATTATGATGTTAATACTAACATATCTTGGAGACAAGAAATTGAAAAGTTGTGTTTAATTCTGATGTGTTTGTGTGTCAAGTGTGGGGTCAGTTGTGCTGGATCACTTCTGTTGAGAACTTCACACATCTAATTAGAAGGAACTTCAATTGGGGAATTTCCTCCATTTGATTGGCTTGTGGGGCATGTCTGTGGGGTATCTGCTTGATTGTTGACTGATGTGAGGGGGCCCAGCCCACTGTGGGTGGTACCACCCCTTGGGCAAGTGGGCCTATGTTGTATAAGAAAGCAGGTTGTGCACAGGCCAGGGAAGCAAGCCAATAAGCAGCGTTCCTCCGTGGTCTGTGCTTCAGCTCCTGCCTCCAGGTTCTTGACCTGGCTTTTCAGTGATGAACTGTGACCTGGCAGATGTAAGATAAAATAAACCCTTTCCTCCCCGAGTTATTTTTTGTCAATGTGTTTATCAGAGCAACGGAAAGTAACTAGGGCCGTTATGTTACTTAAAATTACATCCAGTTCTTTGCAAAGAATACAGAGTTAGAACTCAAGTGAGTGTTGGAAGGGTTGGAGGACTAGAAATACTCACTTAGACATTTCCCCAGCCTGGCTTGTCTATCACTTCACAAGGAAAATGCTGGTTGTCACCAATATTTGTTAAAAATCAACTCTTTAAGCCTTAAATGAGATTTCATGCATGTAGCCTCTTCAACAGAGAGGAAGGTGTAGGGTCTTGTTTCCAAGGCGCTTACAGGTTAGCTGTAAACCACGAAAAAAGCAGAAAAGCCCGAGAGGGCTCTTCACGACGGACATATTTAGATGTAGCAAACTCTGCTCTCTCCTGCTTACAATGTAGTCATGGATGGATAGTCCAAGCACACCCTCATCTCTTCGTCACAGCATTCCAGGAACATTGGTGCTTTCATTTAAGTTCCATCAGATACTGGTGCGGACTGCTGTCCCCGAGGAAACTGCCCACCCACCCACTTACCGCTTCTTGCACCCAATACAAGCCGAGCTCTCACAGAAACTGCATGATCCACGGTCTGGTCTTCCACTTCTGGGTCCTGCAGCACCCTCCCATGTGGTCATTAGCCCCACCCACTCAGTCCTTAAACCCCAGGTAACCTTTAGCCCCACCTACTCAGTTGTTGCCCTGCCCACCAAGTCATCAGCACGCCTACTCAGTCCTTAACCCTGTCTACACAGCAGTTAAGGACGCCTACTATCCTTATGGTCACAGTCATTAGCTCCTCCCACTCCGACTTCAGCCTCGTCCACTCAAACTTTAACTCCTCTCACTCAAACAGTAGCTCTTCTCCATAAACCCTTAGTCCCTCCCAGTCTGCGGTTAGCCTCCAGCCTCATTCCTCACCTCCCGGACCCTCTGTCCTCAGCCTCTCCCAGCCAGTCCTCTCTTCCCCCGACTCTGTCCACAGCCACCCACTCTTTCCCTGGCCACATGCACTATGTCCCTAAGCCCGCCCACCGTGTCCCTTGCTTTGCCCAGCCTTCCTGTCTCACTGATCCTTAGACACATCTATGAAATGTTTTCCCACAGTGAGCACTGATGTTTTCGGGACCCATATTCCAAGTATCTTCAAGTAATCCATTAATTCCTTTATGTACCAAATTTTGCCAGGAAGGCCCAAGTTATTATCCCTAAATGAACCGTCAGGCTGGGGCTGTCAACCAGCCCCATCTCCCAGGTTCCTGTTTTCCATGAACTCCTAGTAACGGCACTCGTTCAACTGTCAGTCTGTTGGTTTTCTCTTTCCCTGTGGAGCAGGAGCCTTGTTTTGTTCAGATTTACTCCTCGTGTTAGAGAGCAGCCTAGCTCAGAAACTGGGCTTAAAAAACATTAAGAGTCATCACGAGAAAGTCAGGGCTTTGAACTGCAAGTCTGACAAATGTGAGCAAATTTCAGAAACCCTTGAGAATGGGCCCACGGTCTTCACTGTTCAGTAAATAAACCCATCAATTCCCCCATTTTCTGTGCGGGTCTGAAGACCAGCAGGCCAGAGTTCCTGGTAGTTAAAAGCTTGCTTGTTAGCGACCCACAATCACACAGACACACACACACACACACACACACACATGCTGATGAAATCGATAATGGCATTGTGACTGGAATTCTCTTACTCCAATCATCTCCACTTCAGAAAACTTCTAGTTCTTCCAAACAGCGGTCACCTTCCAGTTTTATCCAGTCACAATTCTGAATAACAAGGGGCTTATAGTTTCCCCTGATTTATTAGGTGACTGTTTATGAACAGACACCCTTCACTTTCATGTTCTTCAGCAAGCTTTTGCTGTTAGAGAGGTTGTTCCATAGTAGGCCTCATCGCTGAGATTCCAGTACTGTTTCTGGCCTGTAGGAATCCCCTGGCAAGACTTGCCTGCTCTGAGAGTCTAAGTAGATGTGGTGCTGGCTTTGGCCTGGCAGGCCTGCAGGTGGGAGAAGGATGCACTGAATTCTATGACTAAAGGAGGGTAATATTTTCAGCATGTCTTCCTCCCATCTCTTGTATTTCCAGACTCTATAAAGACAGGGGTGTCCTTTCCTCCACACAAAGCAACCTCTTGTGTACTGAAAAATGATATTTTCAGGAACTGCGTCCAAGGCTCAAACCTCGGCTAACCCAGGCGGCTTGAGAATGAAGGAGGAAAACACCGTATACGTATACCTCACTCTCACAGAGACTACTGTTCTGTTTGAAGCCAATTACAATAGGAATTTATAACAAGGCAATCAGAATAGTCCTAAGTAGTCAGTACTATCTATTTTTCTGTTTTTTATTGTTCTTTATATTCATTTCCTGTTGATATAAGAAGGAAATTTCTTGAAAAAGTTACTATTGTATGCATTAAGTGCAAAATATGAACATGCAGGGGTTTTGTTGTTTCTCAGTTAATTAAATTGAAATGGGGATTCTGCCATTTGCAGCTTTAAAAAAATAGCCAATTGAAATTTAATTGGAGCCCTTTTTGTATTCATACCCTGAAGCCAAATTAATGATCAGTTATAAGCATTTCAACAAAAGGGTCATTATAACTTTTCCATGGAATTAAACCTAAGATCATATAGTGTGTAAAACACCTTCTCAGATAAGAAAAACAACTGTGTGGTAAATAACAAAGGGTTCACAGTGGTCTGCTCTCTTTAGTTCTTTTTCTCCATTTTGGACAATTACAGAGACAAGAGGCTCCAGTGTATTTTAGGACCAGTAGCTGTTGTAAATCAAATTAATTACTTTTGCCCAAAACTGTCCTCAGTGGAGGATTTTTGGCTACAGGACTGTTAATATGTCTTTACTTAATCACTGTCCTCTAATGCTGTCCCCTGACAGAAAGGCAGAGCTGGTGCGATGCCTATCTCTTCACATTCCTGTAGTCCCTACAAGACCCTGATTTATAGAATGAGAGGGTTGTATATCATTCAGCCAAAGACTGCCTACCCCTTGCATCCCCTTTTTGATTTGGGAGCAGAACAGAACCTAGACATGTTGATAGTGTATGTTACCTGTATGTAACTCTCTCCTGTCATTCCCTTGTGAAATTCACCCTTTTCCTGGGTAGTACAATCCTCAGTTGTGACAGACACTACACCTATCAAGACTTTCGACAATCCCATCCTTTGATCAAGAACGATTCATTGCCTGTGTGGTTTTCCCAAACTCTGCACCAGGCTCACCAGGACTAGAACGACCAAAGACGAGACATGGAAGGTAGGGCTGACTCAGGGAACGCACCCGTGTGCAACTCACGAGCACTGTCACCTCTGGCTTCACAGGGCACATTCTAAAAGCAAATTGAACAAGCCGGAGGGGTCTGCACACGAAACGTTAAACGTGAATTCACTCACTTCTGCTATTTGAGTTAAAATTAACATACTTTTGATTTTGCTTTCCACACAGGTTCTCTGTACATATCCCAAGCTGGTCTCAAACTCAAGAGCTTCACGCCTCAGGCTCCCCAGGGCTAAGACTGCAAGTGTCAATCATTCACATTTCAGTGACTGCTATTAGTTTGTTTTTTTTAATTTTTCTTATAGTGCGTTGAAACTCAAACATTAAAAACCTTTTTTGATTAAGTTCTTGTTGATTGGGGGAAGGAGCTAAGATATGTTTGAGTAAAAAGCACACTCTATATTTAAGTACAATTTTTTCCACACCTATGCATATCTATAGCCTGAGACCAGGGACTTATGACACTGATGAGGCTCAGACCGCAGGACCAATACTGGTGATGATCCCTGTGGGTGGACTGCAGAGTTGAGGGCGTCTCTGCAGTTTCAGATAACTTCATCTTAAACTCATGCTTAGGACAAGACAGCTTGGTAGGTGCTACAAGTAACCAGTGTTTGAGATCTTTGAAAATGTCTTGGGAAAAGAGTCACCTTTGATGGTTTTGCTGCTTGTCGGGACAGTACTGTGCTTTGTAGAGTCTGTATTCGGATCCCCTATGGGCATCATTTTATTTGGACCATTTTGTAGATGCATACACTGTAGTATGATCATCTTTAACTCCTATACACTCTCATGTCCCCTCTCATTCCTTCTGACCTCTGTCTTCCCAAGAAGTCTTTCTTTTGTGTCTTCCTTTTAATCTCTTTAGTTTAATTAGGACTGCTTGTATGAGTGAGGGGCTCTTTACTGGAGTCTGTGCAGCGTACCAATGTCTCCACAGTGAACACATGATACCTCTACCCCAGAAACCTTTAATTGCCTGTGGTTCTTCAGCTCTGGGTGAGGCCTCAACAGTGCCTCCCTCACTCGTGATAGCAGGTAGTGGGCCCATGTAGCGAAGGCCCACTGCAGCGGGTTAGGGGCTGCAAGGCAATGGCACACACAGAAGCCAGGTCTTCACATCACTCTTCCTCCTCTTCACGCCCTATCTCCCCTCTACCACCTCCATGATGTCCTGGGACTGGGAGTCGGGACATAAAAGTCCCATTTAGGTAGGGCCACTTGACAGTCAGTTATTCTCAGTACTCTGATGAGCTAGGAATCGCTACATAAACTACTTGGCTGTTAGTGCCACAGATCACAGTGGATCATCAAAAATTACAGGGTCTCAGTATGCTAGAGACTAAGCTTTCAGCATGCCATTAAATGAAACATTCACCATGCTGTAGCAAGGCTGCCCAGGAATCCTGAAGCTAGAACTTGGTTCTGTCTCTGTTCTAAAGAGTTAATGTCTGAGCCACAAGGGATAAAGCGAAAGAAAATACTTTTGCTTAGCAATATACTGTTTAAAACCCTAGGAATTGTTTTTGGTCAGTTTCTTGCAATCTGAAAGGTAATTTTTTTCAATTTATTTGGAATTAGTCAAGTGCACAGTAGAAAAGGCAGAGTGAATTGATGCTAAATAGTTTTTGGAAGATGTAATTGTCTGATGATTTGTAAATAGCCAAGCTTATCAAAAAAGTAATTTAAATGTTATGCTGACAATTTTGCTCAGTTTGGTGTACTCTGTAAACTGGTGAATCCAATTTTTTGCCCCCATTAGCATGAGAATTATTTTTGCTTGACTAAATAATTTGAAGACCTGAGGCTGTCCAGAGTTTTAGAATCTGAACTTTTAATGATTTATTACCTAGAATAAACATCACTCAAAAGATGATAATGTCAAAGCATTTTAATAAGCAAATTTTACATAATCTTTAATGATTGGAATGTGTTCGAAATATGAGCCGTTACTGTCAGTTTGGGAGTAGCAGAGCTGATGAGTCTGTGAGTATCTCCCCATTTCCCTCCAGTCCTTTATTTGTATTCTTTAATGATAGCATTCCAAGCTGAAAAGTGACTGTTAAGCATCAGATGAAAGAGCTCTGACAAACAGATGAAGAGTTTAGGGGCTCGATCCTCTTAATTAATTATTCAATACTAGTAAAGCAATGCAAAACAGTTATTTATAAGATGAAGTGTTTGCCAACTTCTTTAAAGGTTTGACGTTGCCATTTTGTTTCCATTTAGCAGTAGAGCTGCTGCAGGGCCTTTGCTCCTAACTAGGCTGCAGCATCCAGGGATTTGCTGCTTGAAGGGAGGAGCTGAGGAACTGATAGGCCTTGGCCACACTAAAAATGCCCATAAGGTGAGACTTACCACTTCCAGATTGTCTGGCCTCAGGTGTCAGTCACCATGACACACTGCTGTGAGTATTTAAGTGACAGTGTCAGGGAAGTAACAGAGCATGTTCAAGCCCTGGATGCAAACCATTCCGGACCAAACTCCCTGAAACTCGGCTTGTGGGTTATTTTCCTTTTGAACATAATTTAATTCCCACTTTGGAATTGAAGTTACAATTACTATTATCGAGTTTACAGGTTTTTAAAAAGATGGGAGAAAATGGGAGCAGAAAGCCTGATGCTCTGTTGACTGAAAGCTCTTGCTCATCCCACGTGCACCACCCAAACTCCTCAGCTTTAGAGCAAAGAGCAAATAGCTCTGCTTCACACATCTGAGCAAGGTCTGTAGAAAGATGGATCGAGTTGTGCAACAACAGTGGGATAGGTAAAAAGAACGTGGTTTATGTACACTATGAATCATTTCTCCAAACATAATGAAGGAGAGCATGTCAGTGTCTGGGAAATGGGTGCAGGTGGGCACAGTGGTCTTAAGTGAATTAAGTCAGTGTCAGGAAGAAAACATCATAGATTTCTTCCCTCATTTGTGGTCCCTATATTTGTATAAATTCATAAAATCTTGTGTGTACATAGAAGGTAAAAGTGGAGGAACTGATGGGAAAGTTGGAATGAGAAAGTGCAGAGAATGGGGTGCTGTGGTTTAAATGAGGGGTGTTCCTCCATATGCTCCAGTTGGCCATCCTGGTGTGGGAGGTTTGGGAGTGTGGCTTTGCTGAAGGACGCACGTCACTGGGGTGGGCCTTGAGTGCCCCATCCACGTTCCTACTTCCACTACTTTCTACGTCCTGGGTGTACTTGAAGATGTGAGTGGTGGGTTTCTTCTCTGGCCGCCTCCTGCCGTGTTTCCCTGGCCACAGTGGAGTCATCCCTGGAGACATAAGCCAAACAAACTCTTCCTTCTGTAGGTCCCTGTGTCATGGTGTTTCATCACAGCAACAGAAAGGTTGGTACCAGAGAGTGGGCTACTGCAGTGAAGAAACTGATCATGTTTGTTGTTGTTTATTTGCTTGTTTGTTTGAAACGTGGAAGACTTGGTAGTTTGGATTAGAAATACAGTTGAATGCTGGAAACAGAGGTTAATATGCCCTTCCAGTAAAGGCCTGGCTTAAGATGTCCCAGAGGGAGATGGAAACAAGACTTTAGATAGCCAACTGGGATATTTTGGCAATTAACCCTCTTGCCTTTTGTCTGCTAAGAATTTTCCTGATGCTAAATGTAACATACTTATTTCTTTTGTGGAGGAAGTTTCAAAGGAGCCTAACATTGAATCTGTGGAATGATAACTAATGGTGAATATTATGCAGCTCTACAGTGAAAAAGAGCAAACAAGACAGAAAGAAATATAAAATGTATAGTGTGGAAAAGAAAACAGAACTAGAAAGTTTAATCTTGTAGCCAAAGCATGCCAAGGAAGAGACCTCTCAGTGCTAAGGAGAAGAGTTATTAAGGAAAGGCTTCCTGCTCTATTGAACAATGAAAAGAATTTCCTAGGGCAGACCCCTCCCAGCTGAGTTTCCAACTTATGAAAGGCAAAGGCCTAAGCAGCTTTTCACTTCTAGAAAACCAAAAAATGCAAAGGCTGCTTGAGATGAGGTTGAATGGGGACAAGAGGCCCTGATAGGCCGTTGAATGAAACTGTGAAGGTCACCCCTGAATGGCAGTAGAGGTCCAAAGATGCTGGACATTCCAGATCTGTGAGACATTTGACTTGGATACGAGGAGTGTTACTGGCTGAAGATAGAGATGAATGATTCATGTAGCAAAGCTGGAGGGACTGAGCCATTTAAGCCCTTTGGAAGCAAAGTCTTAGACATTGAACATGCAGCTATTGGATTTGTTGTTTGCCCTGCTGGGTGGGTTTTGGTCTGGTATTCGTCCAAGCTGCCCCTATTCCTCCATTCTGAAATGGAATGTATATTTGGCTCCATTGTATGTTGTAAATATGTAATTTGTCTTTTGAATTACAGGAGTTACAACTAAAAGAGTGCCTCGAGTATCAGAAGACTTTGGACTTTGTATTTTCAAAGAGTGTTGACACTGTTAAAGAACACACAGACTTTCAAAGTTAGACTGAATGCATTTTGTATTATGTTACGGCCATGAGAGTATGGGGTCCAGGGGGGAGAGTGTGGTGGTCTGAAGGAGAAATGTTCCCCATAGGTTTCAGGTATGTGAATACTGGAGGTGACACTTTAGTGGACTGATGTTTAGGACGTGCAGCCTTGCTGGAGGAAGCACCTCCCTGGAGATTTGAGATTTCACGGCCCTCCAGATTTCCAGTTTGACTCTCTGTCTTCCTGAGCATGCTGGAATAATGTGAGTGCTCGGCTTTCTTCTCTTGCTGGCCCTGCCACCACATCTCTCAACACCATGGACTCTTATCCCTTTGAAAATGTAAGCCAATAATTTCTCCCTCTGTAAGTGTCCTTGATCGTGGTGCATTACAGCAATGAAAAAGTAACTAATACAGGGTGACATGCTCAACCTAAAATATTTAAATCAAATAGACATTTTAAACTATACAACATTATTTTAAGCATTTTAGGAAATCTATGTTAATTGTCGATGGAGTTTAGGTGTAGTTTGTAATATCATTTGCATTATTTTTAATAGACACATTTACATTTTAATAATAACAAAAGTACGTGTCTATGACTCGAACTTTTGTAACAAAAATTTCCAGTATTGTGAGAAAGTAAAATGTTGACTTTTATTAGATTTTTAAAACAATACATGTAAGATAAGACTATAAGAAATTGTGAATACTATACTTAAGTTTCCTAAGATGTGGGTGAGAATACCCAAAGGACTCTATTACCTACTACAGAGAAACCTGCTCATTTGCGTTCATTACTGCTCTATTTACAACAGCCTAGATGTCCACCAACTTGTGAATGGGTAAAGAAAACTGGTAAATTTTCACAATGGAGTATTATTCAACTGTTAATCAAAATGAAACTCACAGATAACTGTATGGAACTAGAAACAATCATCCCGAGAGAGATAACTCAGACCCAGAAGGACGAATGCCACCTGTTCTTTATCATATGTGGATGCTGGCTTTGAATCTTTAGATACCTTTGTTTCAAACAGAAACTACATAGAGATTAGGCACTAAAAAAGGGCCATGAAGGGGAAGGGTGTTCATGGGAGGGGAGGTGGAAGGCAGTGACACAAAGGAGGAGAGAAGAATAATGGAACAGGAAGGGTTGAATGGTATGTGAGGTGGGAGGTCAAGGCAGAGGAGAGTATGGGGAATGATAACTAATAACAAAGGCCTGTTGAAAATCTCATATGGAAACCTACAACCATAGAAGCTTCTTGAAATACATACAAATATGTCGCGAGCATCAGGTTCCCCGTACAGGCCACCATTTGTCGTGAGCATCAAGGTCCCCGTACGGGCCACCATTTGTCGTGAGCTGGGACTCTGTCCAGCAGAGTCCAGGAAAGACGACACAGACACCAAGGTGGGGTTCAAGCTTCTGTTTCTCTTTCATCCTTTATTCTCTCTTATTCTCTCTCACGTTCTCTTCACTATGATGCTGTCTCTCACTATGATGCTGTAGTCGTTGTTCTGTTCTATTACATACCTAGCTGTTTATATAGCATTTCCAACAGCCCTTCCCCCAGGCCGGTACCAATCAGGGCACACACACGTGCAGCGGGCAGGCAGAGTGGCTCATTAGGCTCATAGCAAGATCATCAGGCTGGCAGCACCTGTTTGGCCTCTCCATACTTTGGAGTAAACAAGCGGGATTCACGAGCCTTGGCAAACAGCCAAGAGTTGAAGTAAACAGCACGAGGTTTGGCAGCCAGCCAGGGCTCCATCTTTGGCTGGCTCGGCTGTGCTCGCTTCCCACAGGGAGGCAGAGGCAGGTGGATCTCTGTGAGTTCAAGGCCAGCCTGGTCTTCATAGAGATTTCCAGGACAGCTGGGGCTACAGGGAGA
>NW_008337322.1:2710319-2735025 GCF_000622305.1 Nannospalax galili | reverse complement strand
AATGGGTAAAGAAAACTGGTAAATTTTCACAATGGAGTATTATTCAACTGTTAATCAAAATGAAACTCACAGATAACTGTATGGAACTAGAAACAATCATCCCGAGAGAGATAACTCAGACCCAGAAGGACGAATGCCACCTGTTCTTTATCATATGTGGATGCTGGCTTTGAATCTTTAGATACCTTTGTTTCAAACAGAAACTACATAGAGATTAGGCACTAAAAAAGGGCCATGAAGGGGAAGGGTGTTCATGGGAGGGGAGGTGGAAGGCAGTGACACAAAGGAGGAGAGAAGAATAATGGAACAGGAAGGGTTGAATGGTATGTGCGGTGGGAGGTCAAGGCAGAGGAGAGTATGGGGAATGATAACTAATAACAAAGGCCTGTTGAAAATCTCATATGGAAACCTACAACCATAGAAGCTTCTTGAAATACATACAAATACATATATAAAAAGGTTTAAATGGAGTCATTCTATAATGGGGACAATGCCCCCAAATATTAGCAAATAAAACACCCAATACCAGGAGTGGATCCCTCCTTTGCACTTATTTGTCTGGGGAGCGAGTCCCATAGGTGCTAAAACAATAATGGCTATTGCTGTTCTTGGTTATGAACCAGAACACGATGGTAAGACCCTATTCTGAAGTAACTACATATGTGAGTTTTAGAATAAACAGGGAGAAGCTGAGCTGGTACTCACCTGAAGCTTCCTCTCTACTGGCTAGTTTTCACAGTTCTGGAAAGTGTTCTGCAAGCTGCTGGAAGAGAAAAGTGATAATCAACCTTACCCAGCTGTGAATACTGTGAGCTACAATAGCAGCTGGCCTGGAAAGATCTGCCCACGGGTGTAATAGTGGCACTAGTGTTAGACAGTAAGCAACCACCTTCTGATTGGATTTAAGGTCCACTTAATGAAGCCCACCATCCTTGAAATTGTTATCAGGACAAAGAATTTGTAGCTTGACAGGGCACAGGCCATAGGGGAAAACCTACTGCTATTATTCTGCTAAGTGGACATATGTTAAACCAACTCCTAATGACTTACTGTTATTCCCATAGATCAGTGCATTTCTCAGCTCACACCATCGGCAGCTGGTGGTTCACACAGACCCACGACTGGTCAACCTGTGGAGAATACTAGTCTGTGGCATGCTCAGCTCTAAATGGGACATCTATATCACACCCTCCCTCACAGTCTAAGTGGGTGTCATGGAAGAGGGGCCAAAAATTTTTCGAGCCAGAGATGGTAGATGAATATAAAGAGTGTCTCCTGGACACTACAGGGAAGCTACACATGAACCCTCAGCCCTTGTGACAGCATGTAGAACAAGATCTTCACAAGCTCAAACCACATGGGACATGTACACGAAGCCTCATCCCTAGCTGAGCAACAGAGAGCTACTAGGAGAGGGAGTGAGGCCGGGTAGGTTGACCACACTCCAGGGGATGGACACACCCAAGAGGCTTCCTGAATCACAAATTGGACTACATAGGCTTTTAAAAAAGGAAATAAATAGTCAAAAGTGAGAGGAGGTGGTGGAGGAATACGGATATGATCAAGTGTGCTGTATGAAAATCTCAAAGACTCAAACAAATGTCATTAGAAATAAGAGTCCTAAGATGTGTCATTGAAGATGTTGTTCAATGACAATGTGCTTACAAGGCTTGTGTTCAAATCCCAGCACTGGCAAGAAATACAAATCCTAAATGTAAAATTAAAACTGAGCTTGCATCAAAGGAAGAAAGCAGATCCTCTCTAAAAATTGAATTATTAATTGCTCCATGAAAATTTAATTTGGAGTTCATCATACAATGATTTTCATTTCCTTAAATGAAATAGAGATGGGGTAGATTGCTTCCTTTGCCCCAGATCATGTCTCCTGAAGTCTGTTGGACACAATACACAGGGACCTGCAGTCATTTTCTAGACTGTCAGCCAATCTAGAAGGGCTATGCCAGTGCCCCACTACTTTGTATTCTCAGGATCTAGGCATAGAATCATTTCATGACCTGGCAGATACACAGATCGTGAGGCCTGTCCCAGGATTACCTGACATGAGCAATGGGGAGACCCTGCGCCAGGCTTCTAGCAAAGGGCAGGCTGAGTGGAGCCCTGTAGGAGTGTTTCAGAGACCTGGCTGGAGAGGGGCGAGATCCATGCAGGGATCAGTGAGCAGAGGGAATGCCAGATGTAGCAGGAAGGCAACCAAGAAAACTGTCCAGCCGCTGTGGTTTTACACCTATCTCAGTGGACCTGCTTCTGGTTTCGGTATATTTCAATTAGAGTTGGTTTGCATCTCTACGACCATCTCTCGGATAGCAGTGTAGGCACAACAGAAAGAAGAGATTGTGAAAGCGGGGTGCAGCCCCCCTCCCTGGGGTCCTTCCACTGCATTGAGTAAAATGAATCTTTTCAAACAGGTGAATTTTCCAGCAGAAATGGCCCAAACAGCCTCAGCTCACTGAATAGAAAGTCTGATGGTGATCTAAACCTATTACCTTCAATGGAGTCTGTGACATTTTCTGCCAGCATATTGATTGGGAAGAAAGAGGGAGACAGAACTTTCCCCAGCTCATTGTACGGCATCAGTCATTGAGAATCTAGTCACAAAGCATGAAAAAGCACTGTGAGTCAACAGGCAGCGGCTTCTGTAGGAGGAGCAATGCATTATTTTGCTGAAGGGAATTACATTTTTCAGACCTTTCACTAATGATGTCCTTTTCCTCTCCTACGAAAATCAGAAAAAATTCTTATTAATGAACAGCTTTTCAATGAGTATTTTCCATCAAAGATCCTGCATATGTTCACAGAGAAGTACTAACACAACCTATCTCAAAGCATCCTTTCCTCTGTGAATGTGTATCTCCAATAACCTATAATTTAGGCTAAGAAATGTCAAACTTCTTTGAACTAGTATGGCCTCAATGACTTCTGGGTAAAAACATGCCTTGGTTTTGCTCTGGTTGTTTAGCCTCTGCTTTTTTCTTTTTAATTTTTGTTTTTTGCTGTTACTCAGTAACCTGATCTCTGGAAAGACATACCATTCAGTCATATCCGGCCCCATCAGGTGGTGTAGCTTCTGTGGTGCTGGGGAGGCTGGCTTCCCTGTTTGTTACAACACATGACTGAAATATCCTAGTTCACTGACCACTGAAACAGGTGTATTGATAAAATTCCAGGAAATATGGAACTTTTACAAATTCATAATGTACAAATAGATAGTATTAGATGTTTTCAATGAAATAACACTATAATATGAAATATGCACTTGTAAATACTAAGAAATATACACAATGCAGTACAGCGTCGAGCATCTCAAAAGTAGATGAGAAATTACACCCGTCCCTGGTATGAGGCCAGCCACTGAACTCTCATTATTAATGTCAATCTTATGTTGAACTCATTTGTTTTGTTTGTATCTTCATTTTGTCCATTTCACACCTTTTCTCTAATATTTATAAGTGCTTTTGCATTGTCTCAGTACAGACCCACTGTGCTTCATGCTATCTGCATTTTACAATCTTGTCCTATTACTTGCAAGCAGTCTGCCTCTGTGTCTGTTCCTAGGTGTTTTTAATTTAACATCTGTTCATACTATATAACATGTCAACCTACAAATGGCCAATAGAACACAACACTGCTGTGAATTACCAGGAGGACAAATGGGGTTACATTAGTGATTGTAGGATCCAGTTCTAATTTTATAGAAGCGCTGAATAATCAGTATTATCTGCTCCATTTTTCCCCAATATTATCTGAAATCCACATTTGATTCTAATTGCATCTAGGGTAAAGATTCATATAAACTACCTTTTTAGGAAACTTAATTCTGCTGAATTAAGGTATTCTTATAGATCATCTGGAAAATGAGCTTTGTAGTGTAGAAATAGGGACCAAAGGACTGAAGAAAACAGAAGTTGAAAGTTTTCGGAAGCTCCTTTGCCACTTTGATCAGGTAGGAGCTGCACTCTCAGGCAGGATAGCTGCCTTGGTAGGCATGAAACAGTCAGATGAAAGTCGCAAAGTGTTCACTGGTGCATATACCGTTCCTGTTAAAAAGATGTGGCATCACAGATTGGACACATAAGCATTATTAACCTGTTGCTCGTTAAAAACCACCTCATGAAGTGCATACTGTAAAAAACCTGAACCCACCACCCAGAAGACTTGTGAGGTCTGTTCAAATCCAGAGCTCGTCTTCTTGGACAGAGAGAGGATTCACTGACAAACTAAGGAAGAAGGTAGCAGTACAAGAGCTTGATATTACCCACACACGTGCAGAGGAAACTGACTTTCAGAAAGGGAGCTAGGGTTCAATCACAAAATGCCCAAGTTCCTTGGAGTTCAGCAGTTTCATCACTAGTATCAGATGCCAGGCACAGAGCTGTGGGAGTCCATGTTTTCCCTGCTGGAGTTTGGTTTTGATTTGCTCTGTTCCCTTTTACTAGGCCCCAGTGCTCTCAATTTGGATTGTGAGGGTTTAATCTGTGTCATTATATGTTGGAAGGCTATAACTTGTTTTTGAATTACAGCAACTCAGTTAAGAGACTTTGGACGCTCAAAATGTGAGAAGTTTTAAAGAATTTTAAAGTCAGATTGAATGCATTTGACATTATGGTCTAGTAATGAGCTATGAGGTCAAGGGGTGGAGGGTTATGGCTTATGGTCATGTGTTTGGGTACCAAGTTGAGCAGGGTAGAGTTCTGATGGTTGGTGTGGTCAATTTGACAAAATCTAGAATGACCTTCGAGTCTGACCTTAGGGCAAGCCGGTGGGTGATTGCTTTGATTGCATTAGTGGAGATGAGAGGATATATCCACATTGGGGGGTTATGTTCTGACGCTGGGATCTGGGACTGTATACGTGGAGAAAGGGAGTCAAGTAAGCACACATTCACTTCTAGGTTTCATAATTATTTCTATGATGTTACCTGGTACCTCAGGCGCCTGCTACAATGGACTTTTGCATCATGATGGACTAAATCTTGAACTATGATCTAAAATCAACCCATTCTTACTGTGTACAGAGTGTTTTAACCTAGCAACAGGGAAAGAAGTGAAGTCACCTTCCAAATCCTGAAATAAAGTCCTCCTTTCTAATTGGGCAGTTTTCTGAGACGGCTCCCTTTCTCCTTATCCCTGTCCCCTTTCAGATGTACAGAAATAACCTCTCCAACTAAACAGACTGAGCCCCATGAGTGTGCTGTCGTTTCTTTACTTAGGTCATAGTATACAGAGACATTGACAAGCTCATACTAATTTATCAGTTTCCTAATTCAAATTACTTACAAGCAGTAAGGGGAGGAGATCCCTGTCATGCCCAGGACGCAGTCCAGTGTACGTTGTCAATTTACAGTCTTTGTCTCGGGCAATGATAACGAGAAAGAATCGAGAAATAAGGAATCAGAACTGGCAGGCTCATGGATGATTGGATCTAGTCTCTTTACAGAACGTGCACCCTTGAGCTCACCACATCTCTTCCCTTAATTGTTGAGTCATTATAGAGGTTTCCTCTGTTTGTGTTTTTATCCTCTGGAATTTCATATTTGGAAGCCGCAGCATGCCTAACAGATTGCTAGGGTGAGTCATTTTCTTTAAAATGTTCAGAATCACTCTTTCCACTAATCAAACTTGCAGAATTGAAGCAAAAGTCAGGAATCATCAATTGACTTCCCAGTATATTAGTCTTTGTAGGGAGAAAGTGGTTCTACATTTCAAAGTCAAGTCAGATATATTAGTTCAACATTTGCAGAGATTAGCTTTGAGGGATCTAGCACCACATATATATCCTTTAGGTTAACAGCCAGACATTCAATGACATTATAGATCAAGTCTTCGGCATTTGGTAGATTGTGTCATTTGGTTCATGAAAATAAGTCTCTTGATTTTCCTTTCATTGGCTATGAGGCAAATGACTCCAAGCTCCATATCTTTGCTCTAGTTACTAACTTACCTTCTTGGGAGAAAACCTGTGAAACTTTTAACAAGATGATCATAGACTTGTGAGGATTCTGTAATTTATCTGCACCGAGTTCTTTCTCTCTCTTCCTTTGTGTCAACAGCACTGACTGCTCACTTCCCTCATCCATGTCATTGACCCAATCTTCATGAAAATCAGAAGAGCTTAAAGAAACCATACTCTTTCAAGAAACCATATTCCATTCTAGACATTATTAGAATCCTTCATTTATTGAACTGCAATCTAATTTCCCTTTTGATTTGACTCAACAAGCCTACATACAAGTGTAGGGACCCAGTGTTATGTATCAGACCACCACTGTGAACTCCCAAGAAGACTTCTGCTGTACTGGCCCCTGCTTCCTCTATTGAGGCATCATAGTGCTTAGCTGTGTATTTCTGGGGAAACTGTACCAGTGTACACACATGATTTCTCAGAAGTATAATCCTTAAAGACAAACATACTATTCTTATTTCAGTTAAGCAGTACCAAAATGAGTAAAGTATAAGTCAAACAATTGTATCTCTAAAACCAAGGTGATTGGTATCTTGTTAAATACACAAACAAATCACCTATTGATCCTATGGCCTGCTAAGTAAACAATAGCATGCAATGAAAAAGGATAGGAGCTAGAGAGATGTCTCAGTGGTTTAACAGCCAACAGTGCTCTTGAAGGGGATCAGAATTCTGTTCCCAGCACCCACATCAGTGGGCTCACAACTGACTATAACTCCAGCTCCAGAGGATCCACCACTTTCTTCTGGCCTCTGCAGGAACATACAGTGCTTGTAGCATTTGTGTATGTGTGTGTGTGTGTGTGTGTGTGTGTGTGTGTGTGTGTGTGTGTGTGTGTGTATGGGTGCATCCATACACATATACCTATAATTAAACATGAATAATTTTTTAAATTGAAACAGGATAAATCTAGAATATTTTTTCAAATCAAATCTAATGGTTTCTAATAACCAACATACATAGCATTGGAAACTACCAGTTCATGACTGTTAACTGTCATCACTGTCTAACTAAATTCCTCATAGTTTATGGAGCATTTCTGAAACATAGCTCCTTCATAAGTATAGTATTATATAAAGGAAAACAAGTAGACATATAAATGTAGTTCTCTGTCATTTTTCCAAAATTCACATTTACCCAGAGACATATGAAGATACCCACAATGGTAAAGAAGTGAAACGCTACAACACACAAGCCTGGCCTGGCCAAATCTGAAGTCATAATCTTGCAAGATTTATTGAAACAGGCTGGTGATATATCTCATGGATGAAGCTTATGCCAGACATCAGGTCTCAGTGCTTATTTATCAACACCTAAATAAATAAATAAATAAATAAATAAATTCAGAGAAGGAATTCTAAAAATTCTTGTCCCAAGACCCATCATTGTTTTGTGATGGGTTTCCCATCCCACAGTCCTAATCTCTGATGTTTGTTTTCTTTTGTGAAAACCAGTTCGATCATTTAATTCTTCATCTTCTTTTCCCTCCCCCAAAACTCTTCATAGATAAACAATATTAATGTATAGTCTTTCCTAAAAACTCATTCAGTGTTCTGCAGGGCAATATTAATGATGAAAAAGTTTAAGTTAATCTTCATCAAATATAAATGATCCTACCTTTTCTGGGAAAAAAATTTGATTTGAAAAACATTTTGCAAATATGTTTTATCTATGAATACTTGAAAATGATTGTCTTTAAGTGAAAAAATGAGGCAATGGTGATAATGAACAGGTTTGATATTCTGTTTTCTTTTAAGGTTAAATTAAGCCAGCAAAGCAATAAAAGACCTTTAAGTTGTCTAATGCTTTATTGTAAGCACTTTATTCTTTCTTATTGTTCCATTGTAGAGATAAGCTTCTATCATTTTGTGTCAATTATAAGTTGAGAAATGCTTTAAAACGTACTTGATTTTTTTCAAGTTTAGATGGTTTTGTTTTTATTATACATATATATTTATTAATATATTGTATATAGGGGCCTGGAGAGATGGCTCAGCAGTTAAGAGTACTAACTGCTCTTGCAGAGGATCTGGGCTCAATTCCCAGCACCAACATAGCAGCTACTAACCGCCTTTAACTCCAGTTCCAGGGGAATCTGAAACCCTCTTCTGACCTCCGCAGCATTGCACGACACAGGTGCACTCACATACATGCAGACAATATACTCATACACATAAAAATAATAAATAAAATATTATAAAAAATATATATATGTGCAAGCACATATGACTACCTCTCCACCAGAGCTATTGTTAAGAGGAAATAATGAAATTTTGGTACACATTTCTTAGTAAAATCATTCATTCAATAATTTATTACACAAAATTTAGGAAAAATTAGATTGGAAGGCAGAGGCAGGAGGATCTCTGTGAGTTCGAGGCCGGCCTGGTCTACATAGTGAGTTTCAGGACAGGTGGGGCTACAGGAAGACCCTGTCTCAAAAAAAAAAAAAAAGATGAAAATGCCAGAAGTCAATCTTTATCTTATTTCAATGTTCAGGGACATTTTGAGTTTGCTTACTGTTTTAGTTAGTTATTGTGTTTTTACAAAAAAAAACAAACAGCTTAACAAAAATAGAAAACAGAGAGTAAAACACACAGAGCTACAGTGCATTGGGTCTGCTACCCACCTGCGGAGCATAACCAGATCAACATCATGGCAGTCATCTTCTCTGATCCCCCAAAACACCCAGTTCTTGTCTATGCTCTGCTCCAGCCAGTAGAGGACATGCGAGTTTCAGTGCCCCCACCCCAACTTTAGAGGAGGCTATACCTGGTTCTTGGTATAGCAGACTGCTTGTGGATGACTGTTACAGGAATCCATGGGACTCTAGATAGTGGGCACTAATTCAGCATGAAGACAGCGAAAATTTGGATTATTGAAAGGCATAGTTAAGTGAACTCAACAAGGAATACAGAAGATGTGGGGGTAAGAGAAAAAAGCATTTCAGATGCAGTTTCTAGGGGGAAAATTAGTGATAAACTCATTCAGCGTATAAAAGTTGTTATTTAGAAGGTTTTGTAGGAATCCAAAATGGAAACATTACTGTAGGAAAGTTGTTATCCAAAATTTGGATATGCATTTCAGATGGTTTAAGAAGGGTACAGGAATGGCCAGAGACACATACTCCTGGGTAAAGGAGCCCTAAGAGTTTGAAAACATAGCAAACTTTCTGGTATTTCATTGACCCTTGGACTGTCCCTGTCAGAGACAGAGGCAGAAGCCAGATCCTTGATTCTCTATCTCACAAGTGAATAGGGAAGCAAGCAAAGACCCTGAGGCAGACAGGGGATGTCCTAAGGCTGTCTTAGGTGTATCCCTTATTAACTGGACTCAAGTATCTCAGTTTAAAAACACTAGCCTGGGAAGAGGTTAACATTTGTAAATATGTCTAATGAAAAGATGATTAT
The DNA here is from genome assembly GCF_000622305.1 of Nannospalax galili. Lineage (NCBI taxonomy): Eukaryota > Metazoa > Chordata > Mammalia > Rodentia > Spalacidae > Nannospalax > Nannospalax galili. The sequence goes on along the minus strand of NW_008337322.1, from coordinate 2,725,636 downwards.
TTAATGACAGAAAAATCCCTTAGTTGCATGGAGGATTTTACCAACAGCCTTTCTTTTATCTGATGCTTAGTGATTTCTCACTATGTGAGAAACTATGCAGATTTTGAAGCCCTCTGCTTCATCAATGTGAAAACTAAGAGTAATGTTTCTGTTAACCCGTCTTTTCCTCACCATTTGAAAATATCAGAGACTTTGATATTTTGCCTATGTACTGAATCCTAGTAATCAACAATTTGAGTTTTTCAGCATTATAAGATACACAGTCTCTAAAAGCCAAACTCTGTTATGCTCATCAGATTAATTGCACAGTTTAGACAAATGCCTAGCATACAAGCGATGTCTAACAAATAATAAAAATAATTAATTACATATCCTTTCTCAAGTATCTTCCTCATCCAACTTCTTTGGGGAATAAAGTAACAAAAACAAATAACTGCCTTAACTTTAACAAGAACTATTTTTCCTTTGTTTTCACTTTAAGTTCAATGTCATATTTTATTAGCATTTAGTTCATAAAATTCTGAGCTTTGGACTCTGCTGTTAGACATCTTAATTATTCTTACATTATTCCAGTTAACACTTGGCAGCCTAGGATTATCATTCCCATTTGTATGAGTGGGAAGCTAAAATGGTCAAACCACCTTACTAGAGTTATATGGTCAAGAAGAATTGATGCTACTTTGTGTTAAAGATGTCTTCTGTGCCAGGAAGGTGGTGCAGGACCATATGGAAACAGAGTCCTACAAACTCCTGGGAACCTGCTCATATGATTCTATGGCAATGGTATCAGCATACACAAGTCCCATGCAAACTCAGGCAGACAAAAACCCAGCATAGAACTGGGGAAATGAACAGCAGACCCCAATCTTATATGAAGAAATATTGGCAACTGATTGCTGCTGGGTGAGGAAGAGCTGATCTTCCTAAAACAAAGGACTCTAGACAGGCTGACTAGACCTCAGTGGATAGACTTGTACTGAGGAACATCTGGGACACTAATTTGACACAGTGTGCATGGATGGCCAAGTGTATGGGCTCCAGTTGGGGGGGTATGGGAGGTGCTGGAGGGGGTGGGGGTATGAAGAGGATTAAGATTGTTTGAGATTTTCTGTATGGAATACACAAAAATTCAATAAAAACAAATTTATAAAAATGTCTTCTGTAACATTTGAAAATACTAGTCTCAGATTTTAGTGACTCTATCCTAATATATTATTTTAATGCAAATAAGCAAGAAAAACTAATAAAAAACAATAGAAAAAAATCTTATTATTATCTTTAAAAATAGCCACTCTCTTCTGTAAGTCCATAAGGGCTTTTCTTGAGTGTCTCAAAAGCCTGGATCGTGTTCCTGGAGCCCTGGGTATAAGATGTTCTGCTCCTTTGCATTAATGTAGATCAACAACTTTTCAGGAAATGCTTATTTCAATTCTGTATCTCTGTTGGTTTTAGGTTTTCCCTCCTCTTTTTCCCAAGTGCTCCTCTTGTATTTGTTACTGACATTCATGTTGGGCTTATTAGTAGCCCATTTCTTTTTACTGATGAGCAACACCTTTACACAGACAAAGACCCTGATTTGTTTATTCTTTCACAGAACATTTCAAGCTGTTCCAGCTTGGGGACTTCTATGAACAAAGCCAGCATAGAAATTCTGGCATAACTCTCTCACATTCTGGGTGGATATCTAATACTGGGTCGATAAAACAAGCTTGCTATGTACATATAGAGCTAGTGGTGTCATGAAACAGTGGCAGGAGTATCAAACTGCACAGCTGTGTTCCGTAGCCTTCAGGAGCATCATAAGAAGTGAGATCTGCATCAACCACAGAACCTGGTAATTTTATTTCTAGTTTATAAGATCAATGAGTTCAGAAAAACTGATACACAAATGAAATATGTACAAGATTCGATTCTCCTGAACAAAGGTGCATTCTCAAAAAAAAATATGTAAACAATTTATGTGTGGGCATGATATAGCATTTAGAAAGGAGAACATAAAAGGATAATAAAAAAGACAAAAGTAATACTAAGTAGTTCACATATATAGTACACTTCCTGCAAGGCCTCTGAATATGCTCTTAAGGATAACACATTTTTAATGCAAGACAAGTCATTATTCGCACAGTGTCCACATGTGATTCCAGGGGGAGCTGCTTCCTTACGGGGAGACCAGAATTTTAAATTGTGTTTTGCTTTTTTTTAAATTTATTTTCACTTTATGTGTATGAGTGTACTGCCTGAATGTGTGCACGTTCACTGGTGTCGTGCAGTGTGCACAGAGGACAGAAGAGCAGCTCAGACCCTCGGGAACTGGAGTTATGAAGGGTTGTTAGCCACCATATGGGTACTGGGATTCGAAACCTGGTCCTCTGCAAGACAAGTCAGTGCTCTTAACCGCTGAGCCATCTCTCGAGCCCCTTAAATTGTGTTTTTCATTGTTTATATATTCTTGTAGATTTTGTAAGTACTACTAAACTTTATGTATTTATTATGTATACTGTAAAGATAGAAGTATGTTTTTAAAAAAGTCATAATTTTGAAGTTTCTAAAAATTCCTGGGAAGACTGGTTTATTGACCTTGAATCTCAAATAGTAACATACCAGGAATTGCAAATCTAGGAACTGCAGTTTTTCCCCTGTTTAATTCTAAAATTTATCAATGTTGCTGAATAAATGTACTATATTTAAAAGAAAAAAGAAAACTATTCTGCCAAGGTCAAGCCATAGTGTGCTATTTTAAAGATCCTAACCCTCCTAGTTATAAAACAATACCACATACCTCATGCTGGCTCCAATGAGCCCCAGTGGTGGAATGTCCAAACCTGGTCCTTCTTCTCCTTGCTCACCTAAGAGCAGGGCTGCAATGTGAGAGCACCACTGAGTGAGGGTTACCACCAAGCCACAGGCTTGGTAAAGACAGATGCACAGTGCTCCTCCACACTCCCACATTCTCACCTTCATCATTCACAGCCCAGCATCATGACTCAAACCCTACCAATGTCATCTCAAAGGACAACTACAGTAGGTAAAGCAGGAAACAGAAAGGATCCAGGGAAGGAACAGATCAACTAGAGAAAGGTTTGTGAAGTTCACATTCCCCAGAGTAGTCACACCCAAGACCCGAGACCTAGGCAGAGGACGGCAGAGCATGGCCCTGCCCAGCACACTTACTGCTGCATGATTAAGGATGTCTGATGACAGTTCTTTGTACACAGCACATCATAGCTAGCTCTGAAGAGAAGATCACAAGGAAGACCAACAGGAAAAGCCTCAGCGAGAAGGCAGAGCAAGCACTGAAACGGGTACTTTTTTCATTGAGGGAGTCTGAGACACCTGGACAGATACCCTCAGCATTCTGAAGGATGACGCAGACTGTAAGCAAAAACCATTGCCAGTGTAAGCAGAGAAATCCTAAAAGTCCTAAGAGAACTAGACAAAATATGCCAGAGAAAAGAAAGAGAAACCTTGACAGAAATGATGTCCTCAGTGTGGCAGAGTTAGGAGTAAACTAGACAGAGCTGAAGGACAAACAGCTGAAGCTGGCGGACAAACCAGCAGAAACCTCTCAAATGAAACGTGGACAGAGGTGAGCGATTCTCAGCTGTGTTTCTTAAGTCCTTTTTATTTTTAAGTGGCTGTTCTAAACTTAGAATATTCTTAGTATTTTTGTTTGGTTTCTGCCACTGTCATTATCATTGTAATTAATTTTTATTTTATGCATATGCATGTTTTACTTGCATGTATGTAAGTACACCAGTGTCTTACAGTCCTGGAAAGGCCAGAATAGGGTATCAGATCTCCTGGGACTGGAGTTACAGATGGTTGTTAGCTGCCATGTGAATCCTGGGAACCAAACCCAGGTCTTCTGCAAGAGTAACTAGTACTCCTCACAACTGAGTCATCTCTCCAGCCCCTTTGTTTTAGGGAAGGCAGGATCTCCCTGTAGCTCTAGCTGCCTGGAAATAGCTATGTTGATCAGGATGGCCTCAATCTCACCAAGATCTGCCTGAATGTGCCTCCCGAGTATGGAGATTAGGAGTTACCACATCCATCACCTAGAATGAGTATTTCTAATTTACAATAATCCTATCAGAATAAGTGTTAATGTTTTTCATGTGATCTATATGAATTGTCAATTGCCTAATTCCATGTACAACTGCTTTTTACATTGTTATCATACAACATATATTGATATGTTACTGGTGTTTTTAAAATGATTATATATTTTATTTTAAATTTTATGTGTATGTCTGTGAGCCTGTGTGATTATGTATGTACTACCTGCATGTTGATATCTTGCCAATGGAGGCCAAAAGAGGGTGTCGGATACCCTGGAACCAGAGTTACAGGCTATCGTGAGCCCCTGTGTGGGTGGTGGGAACTGAACCTCGGTCCTCTGCAAGAACAGTAGCTGCTCTATACCTCTGAGCCATCTCTTCTTCCCCATTAACACGGTCTCAAACTCTACAATCATTTTATTAATTTATTGTTATACTTTTATTTGTCTATAAATGATTTCAGATAATTTAGGAAAAGAATAGAGGAGTGTCCAGGTCATTGTCACAGGTGCCACACTCCATGGTTCTCTTTATCCCCTGATGGGGTGTCTGCCTCTGCAGTGGGCCTGTGTCCTGTGCTGCTCTCCCTTTTCTGTGTCTCATGTCTGGTGTGGGTGGTGATATATTCTCTTAATTTTGGCTCATATGAAAGTTGGCTCATATCATCTTATTTAGGACATGTTTTTGTCTTCATGGAACTCCAGGTGACTCCTGTTCTCTGTTGTGTGTTCCTGCATCTTGAAGTCACTCTCTTTCTTGTCTCATGGTGAATGAACAGGGTTAAACATCACTTACATTATCTGTGGATGATCGAATTTCTGGGCTGACTTCACGATTCTCTACTCACCCTTGGACAGAACAGTTTTGAGTTTCATGGTCCTAAGTTTGAATTTCTCTTATGTCTCATGAATGGGGTCTGTTTAGATTCTTGAGACTGGAGGTGTCCATCTTCCTACATTTGGCAAATTTTTAGTCATTTTTCTTCAAATGCTTTTACTACCCTTTCCTGGTCCCCTTTTAGAACCTTGCTTTTGTAACTGCATATTTCCTACACATGAAGCGTTACCCCGTGTTCTGTAAGCCTGATCTGCTCTTTTTGACTTTTTTCTCTTAAAAGTTGTCTCACTAATACAATTTCAAATGTTTCCTGTTTGTCATCCTCAGTTTGCTCTCAGTCCCACCTAGATAATTTGACATTTCAGTCACTATGTTTTCAGCTCTGAAATTCCCATCTTTTCACTGTTTCTGTGGAGAGGTTCTCATTTATGTCCACACGTGCACATAACGTTTAAAGCTCTGGACATGAGGGCTAGAGAGATGCTTTAGCGGTTAAGAGCTGGCCGCTCTTGCAGAGGACCTGGGTTTAGTTCCCAGCACCCACATGGTGGCCAATAACAGTCTATCACTCCAGTCCCAGGGGATCCAGTGCCCTCTTCTTAGGTCCTTCATGACACGGGTACACTTACATAGATGCAGGCAATACACACATAAACATAAAATAATAAAAGTATTTAAGAATATATATTTAAAGCAAAGCTTTAGACATAACAAAGAGGTGATGTAATGCCCTTTTTGATCATCTCAGCATCTGGCTAATCTTAAAGTCCGTTATGTTGACATTTCCTCAACACGCACAAGGATGTGTCATTTTCTTGCTTTCTTGACACGTCTATGTTTGGGGGAACATTAGCTCTTTTCGTTTTGTTTTTAGATCCCATACCTTATAGAGATTTTTTGAGTCATGTGATTTTCCTTTGAACAGTAAATTTTTTAATAAAAAACGCTCTGTATTTCAATTGTAGCTCAGCTCTGTCTCCTGAGCTCATATCCCACTTGCTCACACTTCGCCACTGCATTTGTTTTTAGCTCCCTCAGAGTCACAACACCAGCTAAGGACTTGGATGGAATTTTATGTCCACATTTTTGGACCCATTCTTTCAGCCATTGCTCTGAATGATTCCATTCCCAGCTCAAGGCCATCCCCATGATTCAGAAGTTTGAGACCAGCACAGGCTACATGTGTTGCTGTCTCAAAACCCCCCGAAAGATTTAACATTGTAAACATTTTCATATTCTATCCTTCCACGTATGGGTGACGTGGTCTTGAACTCCACCCCTGTCTGAGATTGTTCTAATTGTAAGGCTGTATTTGTCTCATGCCTGGTGACGGGTAGTTTGTCTCACTGTTGTCTTTCCTTTCAGCATCGCTCCTCTGTCATGAACAACTCACTCTGCTCCTTCATAAAGCTGAGCACTGTATTTTCATTTACGTTCAGTCTGAACCTACCGGTAAATCACATCTAAACAAACGTTGCTATACTTGCTTTGCACAGTTCTGTTAAGACCCAAAGCTACACTATGAAAACACTTGCTTGGTTTCCATACCTCCATTTCAAGTGTGTAAGATGGTAGTGTTCACAGAGCCCTTCTACTGAGATTTCAATCTGACATTTCTAGACCTTATTTCTAATATTTAACACACTCTTTTGAGATGGTTACCCTTCACTTACTATTGGGGAAATTGAAACTCAGGAAGGAGTTAAGAGTTTGGAGCTGTCTGGAGCTCAATCAAGTGCTGCCTCAGAAGCATGAGAAGAGTTTGATTCACTGACCTCACGTTTTGTTTCATTCTTTCAAAGCCATGTGTGGTTGTGTGGAGTTGTAATCCCAGTGCTGGAGAGGGAGAGAAAGGCAGATCCCTGGCCATCCATCCTAATCAGATCAGAAGTCCTCTAGGCCAGTGAAAGACCTGGTCTCAAGAGAAGGTAGATGGTGTAAGAGGCATGACTCCGGAGGTTGTCTGCTCGCTTCCACAAACGTGTGCACACACACACACACACACACACACACACACACACACGCAAAGAAAGAAATTTAATTACATAACTTCATGAAGAGTCTACATGGACAGAACCATTTTTCCTGAGTTGAGATGTGTGTCTTCTGCTTCTGCCAGACGCTCCCTCTTCATCTACAGCAAGTGAATCTGAGGACCAAATGTTCACACAGAAGCAGTGCCCTGCAATCACCTCAGCCTGAGCTCTGGAGTCAGTTTGGAGTCCCAGTGCCCTTGAGCAATAATGGATTACTTCGTGCTTCCCCACAAGATGGTTCATTGGGATTCCGCCATTTCTAATATGCCTAATTTGGACAATATTACCTTCCTTGTTGCCGTACCCTACCTTCGGTGTGCGACGCTCCCAGTGGACAGAACTGGGGGTGCGCGCACAGAGGAGAAGCTGGGCCAGGGGAGCAGATTACTGTGTACATAATTAAGGAATTGCTCTTCTCCTTAAACATTGATCATCTAACTTCATTGTGTATTAAATAAACCTCTGGGTACAGGGCTGCATCGAGCCTCTACAAGATAAAAGACCAGAGTTCTCACAGTTCCGTGTCACCTGGGAATAACAGACTCAAGTATAGTATCTTTCCTACAGGACCAAATAAGGGGCATTTTTAGAAGCAAGTTCGGCAGGCCTCAGACCGTGTACAGTCCCTGCATATTCTTCTGTAAAATGGTGTGTGGAGCAATAGGGCTTTAGGGAAGACTCAGTGATGTAATGACAACCATTTGTTGCATTCTTTTCTCCGATGGTTACAGAAATATGTGCAGTTCCGGCTGTGAGTTCCTGCTAGGAAATGCCCAGGCAGGCTCTTCGCCTTGAAATGTCTGGAGAGCCGTTCCTGCAGGTGAGTATTGCTATGTGTTTTAGGCTTTTTCAGACTGAAACCAATCAACTCGAAGCCCAATTCAGAAAGGCGTTCTTACAACCCCAAGCTGTGGGAAACTTGGTTGGTACAGTGGGATCTAATTTGTCTTGGGCAGGAAGAAAAGATAAAGGGGAAGGAGAGAGAAGTCTGAGCACTGGGGATTCCCAGAAGCTGCGCGGCCCGCGTGCTGCTCGCTGGCTGCAGTAAGCAACAGTTATCAGAGAACACAAAGCCTGTGATAAGCAGCACTGTGATGTTCCGGTCACCCTCACAGGCAGAGAAGGTAACTGGGATAAATAAAGCGCTAAAACAGTCTGTAACCACCTTCGTGGATCGCCCTGCATGCAGCAGGGCGCAGCGGGAGCCTGGGATACCAGCTTCCCTGTGTCGGTAAAAGAATGTGCTCCCCTTGCTAATGGAAGACGAGCTGATGGATGGCCACCCCCCCCACCATGGGTGACCACAGAGACAGTTCTGCACAGTAAACCTGGGAGAGAGCTGAAGTCCCAGCACTTCCAGTTCCGGTGAGTTCTGTTTAAACTGGGAGCACAGCTGCTTCACGTGACATTTGTGACATTTCTCCTTCCTCCGTCCCTTGCTAAGCTGTCCCCTCCTTGACACGGGTTTTTAGAAACAAGCCTTTGCGGCTCTTCAATCACCTGTATTAGTTTCTTGCGGCACTGCCCTGACAAAATGCTTCACAAAAGTGATGTAATGAAGGATTTATTTATAGACAGATTTCATTCATTCATCCATCGAATAAATAATTCAACAAATACCACTGAGTCCTGTAGCGTGGCATGCGCCGGGCATTCTTGTTTTCTTGTTTACATTGAGACTGTGTAAGTATTTGCTGAGGCAGCAATCACGTTAGTTATCGTATCTCAAACTGAAAAATTTATAGTCATAATTTTTAGTCAGGTATTTCTCATTTTAAGGTCATCGTTTTTTTTTCTGAAAAGAGGCAGCTTTCGGCCAATATGTCAGAATGTAGATAATCAGCTAAGAAAATAGATTGGGGCTGAGTTTCCCAGGCAGTCAATTTTATGATACTAGAGGAGGAAAATGATGAAAGGTGGAGGGAGGGGGAGGGGGGAGGGAGGGGGAGAGAGAGGGGAGGGAGGGAGAAGGGAGTGGGGACCGAGGGGGAGAAGGCCAGAAGGAATGGCCTTAGCTCTCTGACTATTTTAATGGAATAATTTTTGTTTTCCCTAGACTAAGGTTGGATAACAATAAGTGGCCTTAACACAAATTCACTCACTGTGTTACTGTTGCACTTTGAGTTTGGGCTGTTTAGACACCATGTGGAAGGACAGAGAGGTGACTCCCCAATATTATTCACAGTGAGAAGACTTTCACTGCAAATAGGGACTTAGAAAGTATCCAGTCAACTGTTTGTTGGGCCCAGTTTGCTCTCCCTGGTGTCCCTCCATCATTGAAGACATCTTCAAATGACTGAGCAGTTTCATAACCACCTCGACATACATGCTGGGCTCTCCCACCTGTGACATAACAGTTACAATAATATGATCACTCATTTGATTCCACAAATACATGGCTTCATTTTACCCTTCATAAGTAGGTCTCTGTTTCAACCGAAATGTCCCCTGACCTGCATCCTCAGTTCTTACAATAATGGTCCAGTCACAGAAGGATAACAAATCCTATTTGGTACTACTTAATAAACCCTAGCCAGACAGACCCTCTGTCCAAGCTAGCTGCACCTGCAGGATGCTTGTCAGGCTGGGGCCCAGGTTTCCTACGGCAGGATGGACGTGTTTTCACCCAGCTCAGTTGTTGTTGGAATCAGACACAAATTGATTTTGAGTAGAAATTTTTCCATTCTGCCAGCGGTCCAGTATCTTGTTTGTCCAGAGAGAAACTAGTTGACTACTATCCTTCTTATGAAACACAGAAAGAAAATTGAGGGACACAGAAGCACCAAGCATTATCAGGACGACTGAGAGTGTGCTTGCTCTACTTGGCCATGGGCTGTACCTGTTCAAGGAAACGGGGCCTTCCTGCCGTGGGGCCTCTGAAACCGATGCAGTCCGAGCTTCGACAGGAGCATAGAAGCCCAGCGCTGTGTTTCCTTCACATGAATGCTGGTCTCCATTGCGGTCACTTGCCAGAACTTTCCTCTGACAGTAAAATTAATCTTCTGGTGTGAAATCAGAATCACAATGGTCTACAGACAGCATCTCAGTCTCCGAGTTCACGGATTTTCCTCAAGATGTATATTTACTGTTTTATTTTCAAGGATGGAATGCCTGACCTCTCTCTCCCTTGCTTTATTTTTGCATCATGGATAGGAAAATCGACTCCATTTCCATAGGTGCTGTGTGATGATTACCATAGGTGCTGTGTGATTATTACCATAGTATTACCATAGCTGAAAATATGAAGTAGTAAAAGGAGCAAAAACACAGAAAATAGAAAAAAGAAAGAAAAAGCAGAATATGGGCCAGGCTTGACGAGGTTCTCCTAAGAATGGATTACCTAGTCTAATGTGAGAAAATGACTCCCGCACATCAGCACCAGAGGTCAAGTAATCAAAATTTACATGTTCTGCCTGGAAAAAAAAAAGGAGTTTGGCTGAACAAATATAATCCGTCATGGCTTGGTAAAATCTTGAATGTTTCAGTTCTGTTAAGGAAAAGAGAAAAACCTGAAAACAAGAGCAGAGTAAAAGAGACAAACTTTGTGGCAGAACCAACACAGGTCACAGGACTAGAAGGCCCTCTAGGTCCCAGTGGAGCCTCAAGTGAGCCAACCAGTTTGATTTCTGGGACGGTCCTTAGTTTCTGTGAGAAAGACCTCCATCATCAGTCTAGTGGCTCTTGGTAAGGCAACACCTGCAATTAAATGATCTACAAACTTAGAACGATTGGGCTGCTTAGGCGTTCCAGTAGACATTTTTCAACATCCTCTTCCTGTGAGGAGAGTGCCATCCTCTCTCTTCCCACAGGTGTCTCGTGTGTGCCTGCTCCTCCGCCATGTCTCAGTCACTTAAGTCTTTGCTCCACTACTCCATCTTCCTGACGCTCCGTGTGTAATTCAGATGCAGGCCAGCTGCTCCTGTTCTGGCCAGAATAACTGATCTGCTCCTGGCTCTTGTATGACTTTACCACTACCTAGCCAGTTATGGAGTTTCATGTATCAAAAGTGTCAATAACCTTCAGAGCTCTATTTTCATCTCATCAATGTTCTTCTAGTCACAGATATACAGTAAACTTTCAATACTAGGAAAGACTTAGAACTTTTAAAACACTCTGTTATTCTTCAATTTCGTTCTTCAGTTTCCCTTACTTCTGCTGCCTGCCTTGGTAAATGGGAAGTGAAGTCTGGCATCCACTTCCTCCTCTCTGACAGTCCCATTTATCGGAACCTGCTCTGAGCTTAGCCGTCAGAACTCCTGTGTAATCAGCAGATGCTTCCTCCTCTCTCCCTGCCTGCCTTAGCGCTGGCCACTTTCAATGGCCACTGTGCCAGGGATGTCTTTCCTCCCACTCTCCTGCAGCTTCCTCCAGCACCTCCCACTGGTCGTTTTCTTCTTTCCTATCTCTGGTCCTTCCATGGTCACGTGAGGATGTTAGGTCAGTTCTTTCCTCCTTTATCTCCTTTTTGGTCCTTCACCCCACTTTATTATGATGAAACCCTACTTGCTCAAACATAGTGAAGCAGGGGAATTACAGTCTTGGCTACTGAAAACAAACTCTCCTCTGGCTCCCAGTAAGGTGTTTTTAGGTTTGGAAATTTAAGCAGTGATGTAAACTTCCTGTACTAATTCTCTAAACTTATGAAAAATCATGTCACTATGAGGAGTGTGGCTGGGGAGATTTGGTGATGTGCTTGGTGAGCCAGGATGGTGGCTGGAGTTTGATCCTGTGAATCCATTTCAAGAAAGCAGGGCATGGTTGTACTTGCTAAGGAGGCAAAGACAGGAAGTTCCCCCGGGGGCTCCCTGGCCAACCAACCTAGCCAATTTGGTGAGTTCCAGGCCACAGTGGGAGACTCAGTCTCAAAGAAAAAAGAAGGTGGACAGAGCTTGAAACCCAATGTTGTCCTCTGATCACCACAGGCATGTGCTAGGATGTGCACCTGAACCCAAACACACATGTGCACTCAGAACTAACAGGTGAGTCGTCTAAACAAGTCATGAAGGCTTGGCAGCCCGGGACCTACTGGCCCTGGACTTGCTACCGGCACCAACCTCTCTTAATCTCTAGAACATTCCATGCTCATCCCCAGCTCTACTTTCTGAATAAGTTCTCACTCTATCCCAACATCTCCCCTGACAGATTTTTCAAAGAAGTGATCAATATGTGTTTTTCTGGGTGTTTTAGTAATGAGTGCCTTTACTCAGTGTTCTGAAAATTAACTTTCTAAAAATTGGGGTTTTTTGCTTAATTTAAATATGTATTTCCTTGATTATCTGAATTCTTTCTGTGTTCTGTTACCTCAGCATCTTCATAAACAGTGTTTGGTGCAATTATTACAAAAAGTAACAACAAGTTACCAAACAATGATAGAGAAAATACCTAAGCTGTGACCAATATGTTCTCAGTGGGATAAGTTGTCACCTGCCCGATTGCCTAAGAAAACTGCTTATTACTGTTAGAACTGATCTTCATGACTGTGAGGAAGTTGAAAACTGAGAACTTTTCTTCAACAGATACAAGGAAAATCGTTCATTTTTGTGCCTTTCTCTACTTCTATCCACCTGTTTCACTTTGTTATTTGTATAGAATATTTTACTCATTAGTTTTAATGTAAGAATGCATTGCCTGCGTGTGTGGAAGTGTACCCGTGTTGTGCAATGCCCATGGAGGTCAGAAGAAGGCACTGGGCTCCCTGAAACCGGAGTTACAGATGGTCGTTAGCTACCATGTGGGCGCTGGAAACCAAACCAGGTCCTCGGCAAAAGCAGCCAGTGCTCTTAGCCTCTGAGCCCTCTCCCCAGCTCATTGATGAAAATATATCATTTAGAAATTTGTGCTCAGTGAACATTTATAAATCAGTGTACTGAGTAGGTGCATGCATAATTTTTAAAAATTTCTTCCCCACCTTACAGTGCATTGCACTCAGGTGAGAACATCACATAACAAAGATGGAGGAAAGTACCAGAAAGAAAGCCAAATAGATGAACGGATATTACAAAATAGGAACTGTGAGGATATCTACATGGTGATGGATAAATGACAAGTTTTCAGATTATTTGGGGTGGATAAACCTTAAGCAGCATGTCATACAAGCTTTGATCTAATGTGCTTACAGTAATGGGTGCCTTAAAATGATGAGCCTTGCCTGGGTGTGGTGGTGCCCATTGTCAAGTCAGAGCTTGAGAGGCAAAGGCAGGTGGATCCCAGTGCTTTCCAAGTTATCCACCTTCACACTGTGAGTTCCAGGCCGGGCAGCGCTGTGCAGTGAGGCCCTGTCTCAAACAAATCAAGAAGCAAAACAAAATGCTGGCTCTTCCCATTGAAAAGGAGGGAGCAAGCATGTCAGTGATACCACTGTGCAGGATAGTTTCTCCACACCATAGGCACTTAAAACAAGTGTGCCATTTTCATATTAACTATGTTCAAAAGATCGGGTCTACAAATTAAAATAGGGGCTGAGTGAAGCATTTTTTCCCACTACAACTTTGTTATCAGATATAGAATTTAGATTGTTGAAAAGAAAACAATTATGTTGGGTAAAAAATGAATTTAATTGATAATTTTACTTTATTTATTAGCACAATGGCTGTATTTTCGATGTGTATTATAAGTTGTCTACTGGCCAAATAAACCATCTTGCCAGCATTTTCTCTCTTATGTCTTATTTTCCTCATACAGAAATTATTACTACCTGGATTTGTTAGCATCTTAGTTTATGACATTATTTATCATTTTTGGCTGAATTTCACAGTTCCCTCTTGACTCATTCTTCTACAAACTCACTCAAGATGAATTTAAGTTGGGATAAAATAGTAAAAATAATACTTATAAAACTGCTGTTCTGTGTGAAATCCAATTCATACATGAACCATGATAAAGCATTAAATTTCTTAGAAGATTCCCATCTCTCTGACCATTTTATACACAGATTTTCCAAATGTTTGACAAGCAAGCACAGGGGAAAATGGAACTTGAAATCCGTATCTGATAATTAAAAAGAGAAGTAAAAGAAAAAAATCTAAATATGTGATACTTGTCAGTATAGTGGAAACCAATTAACAAAAACCTGAACTCTAAAACAATATACAACTACTAGCAACATATTTTACAGCTAAAGGCTTTGCTGTACTTACTGGGTTAAGATTCAGAAGTTCTGTCACTTTATTTAAAAGGCATCTACAATGAAGCTGTATACTTGTTACATTGTGGCCTAATGGTGGTACACAGATACACAACTCATGTTTGGAATACTAGAATTTTAAGAATTTAAAAAAAGAGTCACATATGCTTCAGAGAAATTAATGAGTAAATAAATGGGTAGCCCACAAGCATACTTCAGGTCCTGACCAATACAAAACTGATGTACAATCACTTCTGAAAAAACAAAAATGAAGTAATTAATAGGAAAAGTGGGTTTTAGAATATTGAACTTTGGGAAAAGAAATACAGTAATTAGTGGTAGATGGGTGGTAATAAATGGGGGAGCCCTGTTCTTGCATCAATTTCTTGCTCTGAAACTTTGAGGAAACACACGCAGGAGGTGGTACCATGGTAGTAAGTTAAGAATCTGACTGGAGACTAGTTATCAATGACTGCTCTCTAGAGATACCCAGAGTCAAATACTCAGCAGACTCTAAAGTATTGGGTGTAAAGTGTTTAAGGACTGGGTGCAGGAGTAGAAATATCAGCCTGAAATTATATACCAATAAAAATGTCTTGGAAAATTAATAGCAAAATCAATTTTTTAGGAATTGAAAAGAGAAAAGAATTCCTCACCAGTGCTATCACAGAGTACAAGAAATCCTAACAAGGAATTTTGGCAGAAATAAAAAGATATCACAGAGAAATGTAGGTTTACAAAAAAGAATGATGAAAAAGAAATGGTAAGTACTTGGATGGACATATGCAGTTTCTTAATAATTTACAAAGATAATAGATTATTTAAGAATCAGCACAAAATTTTATGGGGGTGTATAAATTGTAGGCACATGAGATATATAGTAATTGCTCACATATTAGAGGCAGAGAGACTGAAATATATTAAGAATTTATACTGTAACCACAGTGTAAAAAAGCCCTAGAAAAAGACACTGGTGATAGATGTTAGCATAAATACTAAAGGAATCACTAAAACAAAAAGAACAAAGGGAATCAACAAGCACCACAGAAACCAGTTAGTGTTCCAACAGTGGAAACAACAGAAACATTTAAAATAATCAAGATAAAGAAGGCAAGAAAATATAAAAATCAATGGAGAAATTGGATATCATACTTCTAAATAATTCATTGGAATGATAAATAAAATGGAAGGTTAAGAAAAACAGAAAATGTGAAAATATGATAATATTTGTGGAATGCAAAGAAATCATCTCCTAAGGGATAT
>NW_008337322.1:2690083-2710241 GCF_000622305.1 Nannospalax galili | reverse complement strand
TATAGTCTTTGTAGCCGAGAAGAAATACGAAGAAGTAAAATTTTAATTCAGTATCAGAGGAATATAAATGTAAAAGAAATCATTCTGACAATGAGAGATGGCTCAGGAGTTAAGAGCTCTGACTGTTCTTGCAGATGATCCAGGATCAGTTTCCAGCACACACATGGTGGTTAACAACAGCCTGTAACTCCAGTTCCAGGGGATCCGACTTCTTCTGACCTCCACAGGCATTACAATACCCAGATGCACTTACACGTATGAAGGTAATACCTAAAATAAAATTAGTAAAAAATGAAATAGGAAAAAAGAAATTATCCAGACTATATAAAAAAACTCAAATGTAAACTAGAAAATTAGAGATAAATGAATAGAAATAAAATGTCTGTTATAAAAATAATAATGAAAAACTTCTTCTAGACTGAGCCAGAGATTAAACAATATATAATAAACTGACAGAAGAGAGGAGGTAAGGAAGGGGGTGAGGGAGGAAGCAGTGACAGAAGGTGGGGGGGAGAGCACAGTAAGTATTAGAATTGAAGCAGAATCATCACAACAGAATTCTTCAACTTTAAAAGAATTACTAACCTATTTCACATGTCAGTACTACTAAATTTGACATCTTAGATGGAATCAAATTCTAATAAATGATTATAAAGCTATCACAAAGAAAAGTGTAGTAACTAATGTGCTCTCTCTCTCTTTCTCTTTCTCTCTCTCTCTCTCTCTCTCTCTCTCTATATATATATATATCTTCTATAAGGTATTTATAGGTAAGATAAACTGGGCTTAATTTTAAATTTTCCCCACAAAGAAATACTTACATAATTTTATGTCCCTTTATGGCCTCCTTGCACTCCTTCACTCATTTGATGACCATAACTTCACACACACACACACACACACACACACACACACACACACACATATATAATTTTCTCTAATTACCAACCAAATTGTTTAAAAGTTTACAACACCACACAAAATAATAAACACAAAGAAATCATCAGAAAGCATTCTTCATGAACACAGATACCAGCTTCTAACAAACCATTAGCAAAATAAATGTGAAGTTATATTTAAAAAGAATAATTCAACACGAAGATTAATTTCATATACAAAAAACTATTAGAATTCTCATATTAACAAGTCTTAGAAAAAAAATCTCCACTGTAGACTTAGCAAATTCTTGACCCAATACAATATCTACTCTGAAAAGATAAATAATGAAAGAAAAGCTTTATTACCACTGAGGGTAGGAACTTCCTCAATATCTTTAAGGATGTTAAAATCTCCAACTGCCATTACGCTTGATGATGAGAGACTGGGTGTGCTTTCTGGATGGTCTGGGAAAAGATAACTGTATTAGATTTATTACCTATCACACAGTGATGTTCTGGTCACCACAGACAGTGCAATACGACAAGAAAAAACTATTGAGCATCCAGTCTGATCAGGAATATGGCGAGTTACCTCAAATGCAGAAAAATACTGAATACTGAAATACTCAGTTTAATAATACCAATTGGAGGTCAATATAGAAAGATAAATTATGTATCTGTTTCTTAACAGAATTTAAAAATATAAATTTATAAATAATACACACTCCACACAGGCAGCATAAAATTGTGAAATAATTCTATTTAAATTTCCTCAAGTGTTCATATGGACAGAACTGTATGGAAAACTGCACATAATGACTTAGAGAAATCCAGCAGTTAAATATAGGAACAGGTGTAATAATTTCAGGGTTCAGGACACTCAATATGAGATCCAAATTTACCTATGTAATCATTGTAATCTAAATAATATTCTCAGACATGTGCCAATACAAACTGAGAATTCCACTTATTTGGAATTAGAGATATCCTTATTGCCAAAGTACATTTAAGAAGAAGGACATAAAATATATGGTCTCAAATTTTTAAATGCTCACATTACTAAAATCATAGTTACATAATAATCAAGAGTTTAAGTACTGGCATAACTATAGGCAAATAGATCAATGAGGCAAAATGATAGAAAATCATATTTAACAGTTTGCAAAAAAATTCAAGAAATGATAACTTTGAAACTAGATTTACTCAGAATAAATGAATTAAAATCTCTTGTTTAAGAAAATACATTTTAATTCATACCTCAACCTTGTATAAAGATTAATTCTAGTTATATCATAAAATTATACATAAAATCTAAAGCTATAAATCTAGAAGTCAGTAAGACACAAAATTTCAACTGTTAATATGTGTTAAGAGAAAGAAAATATTGGCCAAATCTGCTGAAACAAATACCTGCAAATCATATATTTCATAAAATAGTGACAAAAATAATACATAAAGAAATCTCAGGGCTGGAGAGGTGACTCAGCAGCCCTGGATTTGATTCCCAGCACCCACATGGCAGCTGACAACCATCCATAACTCCAGATCCAATGCTTTCTTCTGACCTCCATAAGCATGTGTGACATGGATGCAATTACATACATGCAGGAAATACACTCATACAAAAACATAGTAAAATATTTTTAAAACTCAGCAAGTAAACAATTTCCAAAAGACAACAGGCAAAATATTCTGCCAAACTAGATGGAAACATTGCAAACAAGGGCAGGATGAGCTCTAAGGTGCTTAATTAACATCATGAGTCATTAGGGAATTAAAATTAGTCATTAGAGGATTTCCAATTAACATCACAATGAATTGCCAGGTTCACTTATAAAATGGATGGACTGGAAAAGACTCGTTCTAATGGTAGTCAAGGACCAGGAGCAATGGAAGCCCCTTATGGTGCTAGCAGGGATGTGCACTACCACTTGGGAAATATGGAAAACTCTTTCAGTCACACATGCACACACCAGAGGACATTCTCGTTCTACTGTTCTACTCCTGTGTGTTTTCCAGAGAAACGGAAGTGCACGTGAATTCAAAGCCTTGCACACAAATGTTCAGTGTAATCATTTCAATACCTTAAAGTCCAGAAGCAGTTCCCAGAGCTGTTCAAAGGCTGAATGAATAATGAAGACGTGGATGGTACTTTGGGAAAGAAAAGGAGCAAAACTTTTGACCTACGTAAAGACACGTTCTGTCTCAGAATAATACTGATTGAAAAAAATCTAGATTCATAGGTAAACATACAGTAGGTATCCATTTGTATATGATTCTCAAAAATGTTATCATGCTGAAGTACAAGTCAGTCAGGATGGCCTGACAGCAGAAAGAGAAAGCAGAGGGTCTGGCTCAATGGGTAAGAGTGTGTACTGCTTTTACGGAAACCCAAGTCTGGTTTCCAGCAGCTGCCTTGGGTGACTCAGTGCCGTCTCAAAAGCCAGTCCCAGGGGACCCCAATGCTGCGGCACCCTCAGGCACCTGAACAAACATAGACACACACATACACACAGTTTTAATTAAAGGCTGAAGAGATGACTCAGTGGTTAAGAGCGCTTGCTACTGTTACAAAGGACCTAGGTTCAGTTCTGAGCACCCACATGGAGGCTCACAATTACCTGTAACTCCAGGTTCAGGGGATGCAATGTTCTCTTCTGGCCTCCAGAGGCTCCATCACAAGTGTTGTACATAAACTCAGGAAGGTTCTCACAGGTACATGCACACACACAAAGAAATTGATTAATTAATTGAAGCTTGCAAAATATTTTGTGTTGCCATATACATCATTGAAGTAGATTTTAGACCCATGTATATTCTAGAAAGGTTAAGAGTATGTAAAAGTTCATGAAATATTTTTATACTAAATAAATATTAGTCACTACAGGAATCTTGGTTACTATTGAGTTCTCATAAACTTTTTTATACCTGCATAGCAGCACCTCAGTTCCAGCATTTGTGAAAAATATCACTAAAAATGTTATGTACAAAAACTTGAAAAAGTCAGATATCATTTGTAGCACCAGACTTTACACAGTTTATATTTCCCATTTTGAGTGTGAGTATGTCAATCATGCTGAAGGATTTTTCCAGCACCCCAAACATCCAGGTCTTTACAGGGCACATAGACACCTGAGACAAGTCTACCACCCTGAGCACCTTTCCAATTGTGTAAACAGAAGCAACAGACAGCTTTCTAGTTTTGTGAATGTAAAAAGGAAATAAGGAAAACAATTATATATCTACACTTGAGAAACCTTTTCCAAAGAAAAACAGCTATTCGGACCCAACATGTTCCCTTGGGTGTGAAGAGCTAAGCTGGGCCTTTGGAAAGTATTTTGTAAAGCAATGAGGAAGAAGGAAATTCTGCAGCAGGAAAATGTGGGTGAAGACTGGGGCTTATGGGGAGGTAGACAGAGCTACCTGAACTGAGGAAGTGTAGAGGGTGGGTTTGGGTGTGAATACCATCTTAAACTGTCCAAACTGCCACTTTCTGAAGCACTTTGGAGCATACCATACGGCTCAGAGCTAAGATTAAAGAGAGGTTGTGAGGTTGCAGTAAGTTGTTAAAGGTTCTTTTGAAGAAAGATAATTTTTAAATAATATTTTCATCTGTTCTTTGAAATTTTCCTATTTTTATACAAAGGATTTTTTTTTCATTTATTTTTATTTTATGTGTATGCGTGTGCTGCCTGCATGTAGGTAAGTGCACCTGTGTCGTGCAATGCCCACAAAGGACAGAAGAGGCTGTCTGATCCCCTGGAACCGGAGTTACAGACAGTTGTTAGCTGCCATGTGGGTGCTGGGATTTGAACCCAGGTCTTCTGCAAGAGCATCTAGTGTTCTTAACTGCTGGGCCATCTCTCCAGCCCCATATACAAATGATTTTGTAATGTCCATCAGGCTCTACCTCCTCCAACTTTCCCTATCCCCTACACTATCTCCATCCCAACTTTAATTCCTCTTTTCCTTTGAGATGAACAATAGCCTGAGTGCCCTTAGTGCAACCACCTGCAAATGGGTGTAAGGGCATCTGTGGGTGTGGGAGGAAGTGCAGCCTGGGTGGCCAAAGCATGCCCGCCAGCAAGCACGGTAAAACATCTGGCAAACCTGTGTTCTGCCACAAGACATAGAGACAGCTGATGTGAAAATGGCCTGATACAGAGAGCCAATGAGGAACAGACAGGACCTATCAATGGACCAATGGGACACTGGGAGGGGGGATTTAAGGGAGCCCCATATCCGCAATAAACAAGTCTGCAGCTGCTCGCACTTGACTCCCAATGTCTGTGTCCTGACTCTGTGCTGCCTCTGCCCCTGCCCGGAGGGCCCCAGGACACCCACAACATGTGGGGTGTGGGCAACCTACCAGTGGCCACGCCCCAAAGGAGAGTGGCCAGGGAGAGTAGTTTTGCGGAGACTTCTGAATGTTCTTATTGAAGCAATGTCCACTTTAGTCTTTAGATCTCTACAGCCACCGAGGATAGCCAATGTTCTTAGGCAAAGGCATTTCATTCCTCCGAGTA
Organism: Nannospalax galili; assembly: GCF_000622305.1. Lineage (NCBI taxonomy): Eukaryota > Metazoa > Chordata > Mammalia > Rodentia > Spalacidae > Nannospalax > Nannospalax galili. The sequence goes on along the minus strand of NW_008337322.1, from coordinate 2,704,837 downwards.
CTTACTGGCAGAGTATTCCCGAACTCAGTACTCAGTAACGAAGCAAGGCTGGCCCTGTGGGAAGGTGTTGCCTTGCTGCGGACTGTAGGTACAGAGCTGAAGCCTTTACTGGGGAACAGAGAAAACAGAACTAGACAGCTATTGGATCTGATGTTTAAGGGCTGGCGAAAGGCAGGGGTGTGTGGATCGAAAGTAAGTACTGTGAACAGAAAGACTGAGAAAAATGAGGGAAAGCACCAGAGTCTGAAAAGACAAACTGAGAAGGAAAAATGACCAACGTGCAGGTCATCCCAGAGAGTGACTGTCCTTCCTGGGATGGGCTTCAGACAGGCCTTCGAGCTTCAGTGACAGGGCTGGAGAGATGACTCAGCAGTCAAGATCAGCACTCACTGCCCTTTTAGAGGACCCGGGTTTGAATCCCGACACCCACTTGGTGACTCACACACATTTGTAAATCCAGTTCCAGGGGATCTGACGCCCTCTTCTGACCTCCGTGGGCATTGCACAGCGCAGGCGCACTTACATACATGCAGGCAAAACATTCATCCATTAAAAAATTGCAGTGACAATTTTTAAGATTTAATTTTTTGAGAATTCCATATATGAGTACTGTATTTACATTTTTCTGTCTCTTCCTGTGCCCTCTCACAATCCTCCCATATCTTCCACTCCCTCTCAAATCCTGAACACTGATTATTGTTTTGTGTTTGTGTATGTATGTAGTTTTGTGTGCGTGTGTGTGTGTGTGTGTGTGTGTGTATCTTACTGAGTTCTCTTCGTGTCGCTTCTGAGTCCCTGTACTCACCACTTGGAATTACATACCCTCTTGGGGAGCTCCTTCCTACAGAACGCCAATTCTCCCTCTCTCATTAGCAATTGACTGCTTATAGCACTTCATCTAGAGGTGGGACCTCGTGACGTCTCCTCATCCATGTTGGTATGTTGCCTGGTGTTGTCACTCCACAGGTCTTGTTATGGCCCCCATCCTGTTGAGATGCCATGGGCACAGCTCCCTGTCATGTAGTGGCAGGCATCCTGGTGGGGCTATTTTGATCTTTCCACTGCCTTTGTCCATGATGTTCCCTGGGCTTTAGGTGGAGGTGTTGCGTTTTAGATGTATCACTGGGGCTGGGCACCCCAGAGTCAGACATTCTCCATGTTTTCAGCATAGTGTCTCTGTAATCATCTCCATCTCTCCCAAACAGCTTTTCTGAAGAGGGACCAGAGCTGCACTTATCCTAGGTATAAGGATATGTTTAAGTTTTTAGAACACAGTTGTACTGGTTTAAGGAAGTGGCGGAAGGAGGTACCCCTTTGGTGTCTATGGTCTCTCCAGCCATGGGTATCTGGCTATTTTTGCAGTACCAAGCATCAGTTCCCTACTACTGCGTGGCCTGAAGTGCAATTAGACAGCTGTTGGCTACCCCCAAGATAATAGTGACACTATTGCACCATTAGGGTTATCTTGCTGGGCCATATCATGTTGTGATTGGTAGGCTTTACGGCTGGGTAAGACTACTGATTACTCTTCTCTCTTTTTGAGTTTCATAGCACCCCATGGAAGCTGGTCTTCGAGGAGGAGGCTTCTGGGTCAGCTCCAATTAGGCTCCCACAAGTCCCATGTCTGTCATGTGTGCTGTTTAAAGTGTGAAGAAGATTATCTTGAGAAGATAAGAGAGGGAAGTAAATATTTTCATGTCATTTTGGGTATAGCTCACATTGCTTTATGGGTAATGTGAAGGTCTGAATATGAATTGTCACTGCAGGCTCCTATGTGAAAGACCTGGTTTCCAGCTGGTGACCCTATTGATAAGGTTGACAGTGTCTTCAACAGTGAGATCTATTGATGAGTCTGAAGTTAGCTGGGCTGTCAGAAAGTCTGATGAGGTTGGAGAACCAGCTACTGAGTATATACCTTTGAATGCATGGTGTCTGGGTCTCTGTCTCTCTGTCTCTCCTGCTATCTCTGTCTCTTTATGCATTTCTCTGTATCTTTCTCTCCCTGTCCCTTCCAAGCTGTTGTGACATAAGCAGCTTTCAACCACCGTGCCCTTCTGCTATGAGTTTTCTGTTGAAATATGCTTAGAAGGATTTCAGACAAGTGACCAGGGTCTCAAATTCCTGAATCCATAAGATTTAATAAACCTTTTCTTCTTTTAATCTTATTTTTCTCTGGTAGTCTCTCAAAGTGAGAAATATTTGACTAATGCAGGTAATATGGCAATTGGATAAAGGGATTTTTTTAAATGTATTTATTATTTTTATTTTTATGTGTATGAGTGTATTTCCTGCATGGATATAAGTGTACTTGTATCATGCAATGCCCATGGAGGTCAGAAGTGGGCATCAAATCCATTGGAACTGGAGTTATGGATGGTTGTTAGGTGCCATGTGGGTGCTGGCTATCAAATCAGGGTCTTAGGCAAAAGCAGCCAGGGCTCTTAACCATGGAGACACCTCTCCAGTCCCCAAAGTGATTTTTTTAACATAGCTCCACATTGATTTATTTCATCTATTTTAATAATTGTTACTACCATTTTTGCAATGCTCGGATCAAACTCAATGTCTTACGCATGCTAGTAAATCACTCTACCAGCTGAACTACATCCCTACTGATACACAGCTAACATGTCTGACAGATTTTTTCTCAAATTTGTAATACTGTAAATTCATAAATGCATATGCATGCATGTCTATGTGTGTATGCAGATATATTTACATATGTGTATCATATATGTGTACCTCCGAATCGAGATGTGCACTCTGATGCCCCCGATTGATACAGACTCTGTTGCCGAGTGCAGCAGTGTTTAAAACCAAATTAAAATAATCAGGGAATCTTCTGAGCTTGGTGTGAATGTCACGGGTAGACTGAAACACTGAGGCCTCTGTGAAGATGAAGTTCTTTCCACACACTGGCTGCCAGCCTGCTCCTAGTAAGACAAAGTAATCAATGTGTGCGCCTTAGAGACAAGTGTGTTACCCTTTTGTTTTTTTTTTTCTGACAGTTCTTTTCCTTCTGAAAGCTGAAAATGTAAACAAGGAAGTAGGCAAGAAAAGAAGTCTCTGGAAGATATTCCCAACTCCACTGTGCAACTGAGCCACATTCTATAGCTTATAAATAAATTGCTGCTGAACGTTAAATATGCACCTGAGCTGATGCTTTTGTTTTCTAGAATCCTGTGTCCAGGGAGTAGGAGGATGCTATCAATTAACAGATCTCTAGTCTCCTTCAAAACTGAATGTATTCTAACAATACCGAGTGATCACCAAGCTCTCACACTACGTGTCACTTATGTCTGAACCAAATGACACACTTATGTCTAAGCAGCTGGAGTAGATTCTGAAAGTTCCAAAAGTGACTAGTAACCCTCTGCACATACATGATGCGGGAAAAGGAGGAAGACCAGGAAGGAAGACCAGGAAGGAGAGGAATGAGTAGAGGGGAGCCGTAGACGTGTAGAGGGGAGCCGTAGACGGGTATAGAGGGGAGCCGTAGACGTGTAGAGGGGAGCCGTAGACATGTGTAGATGGGAGCCGTAGACGTGTAGAGGGGAGCCGTAGACATGTGTAGATGGGAGCCGTAGACGTGTAGAGGGGAGCCATAGACGTGTAGAGGGGAGCTGTAGATGTGTGTAGAGGGGTGTAGGGGGGATCTGAAGACATTTGTAGAGGGGAGCTATAGACATGTGTAGAGGGGAGCCATAGACGTGTAGAGGGGAGCCGTAGACGGGTGTAGAGGGAAGCCATAGACGTGTATAGAGGGGAGCCGTAGATGTGTAGAGGGGAGCTGTAGACGTGTAGAGGGAAGACGTAGACGTGTAAAGGGGGGCCGTAGACATGTAGAGGGGAGCCGTAGACGGGTGTAGAGGGAAGCCATAGACGTGTGTAGAGGGGAGCCATAGACGTGTAGAGGGGAGCTGTAGACATGTGTAGAGGGGAGCCATAGACATGTGTAGATGGGAGCCATAGACGTGTAGAGGGGAGCCGTAGACGGGTGTAGAGGGAAGCCATAGACGTGTGTAGAGGGGAGCCATAGACGTGTAGAGGGGAGCCATAGACGTGTAGAGGGGAGCCGTAGACGGGTGTAGAGGGAAGCCATAGACGTGTGTAGAGGGGAGCCGTAGATGTGTAGAGGGGAGCTGTTAGACATGTGTAGAGGGAAGCCGTAGACATGTGTAGAGGGAAGCCATAGACATGTGTAGAGGGAAGCCGTAGACATGTGTAGGGAAGCCATAGACGTGTGTAGAGGGGAGCCATAGACGTGTAGAGGGGAGCCATAGACGTGTAGAGGGGAGCTGTAGACATGTGTAGAGGGGAGCGTAGACATGTGTAGATGGGAGCCATAGACGTGTAGAGGGGAGCCGTAGACATGTGTAGAGGGGAGCCGTAGACATGTGTAGAGGGAAGCCGTAGACATGTGTAGAGGGAAGCCATAGACATGTGTAGAGGGAAGCCGTAGACATGTGTAGATGGGAGCCGTAGATGTGTAGAGGGAAGCCGTAGATGTGTAGCGGGGAGTCATCAGAAACTAGGAGCTTAGGAAAGGCTGCAACGTTGGAGTTTCAGCTTTGAGCAAAGTCAGAGCAGACTGCTGTGAAGAAGAGGCGTCCACGAGGCACGGGGAAGTTTCGTGTGTAGAGGGAAGCCGTAGATGTGTAGAGGGAAGCCGTAGACATGTGTAGATGGGAGCCGTAGACGTGTAGAGGGGAGCTGTAGATGTGTAGAGGGAAGCTGTAGATGTGTAGAGGGGAAGCCATAGACGTGTAGAGGGGGAGCCATAGACGTGTAGAGGGGAGCCGTAGATGTGTAGAGGGAAGCCGTAGATGTGTAGAGGGAAGCCGTAGACATGTGTAGAGGGAAGCGGTAGACATGTGTAGATGGGAGCCGTAGATGTGTAGAGGGGAGCCGTAGATGTGTAGCGGGGAGTCATCAGAAACTAGGAGCTTAGGAAAGGCTGCAACGTTGGAGTTTCAGCTTTGAGCAAAGTCAGAGCAGACTGCTGTGAAGAAGAGGCGTCCACGAGGCACGGGGAAGTTTCGTTGGTTGTCAGCTGCGTGCAGGAGAAGAGAGGGACGAGAAGGCAGGGTGAATAAATGTGGAGCTACTAAACCAAACGTGAGGTGAAAAAGTAAAGATTAGGAAAAACCATCACAGCCAGGTTAACCACAGAATTACATTTTCTTTCTAAAAGCTTCCCTGGCACCCAAAACAAGTCACATCTTCACCTAATCTGTCAATAATTTTGAGACTTCTGAGCTGCTGCTCCTTTGCAGAGTGGCCACGTGATCCACAGTCCCTGCTAAGGGAAGGGGCCTGGGTGTCTGTTACTCCATGTCAAGTTCTTATCTGCTCCCTGTGCAGCTGGGCCACCACAAATGTCTGAAGAACAGAAAAACATCGCAAGATCTATTTCTTTTTTTTTTATGAGTTTAGTCAAATACTTCATAAAACAGTCTTCTGGCCAAAAAAATATCCACATGATTCACAGCTTGAAGTGTAAAGTGTTTACTACATTTGAGGAAATGATTTAGGGAGAAAGAGCTCATGATGAGAAGTCTGTGTCTTCTTAATAAAATTTGGAATGTGAGTATCAGGGGAGAAACAGTTCTGAAGTTTTCATATTGCTGCAAAACCTGAGGCAAGGGCAACCTGGGCACCTGTATACTGTGAGAATTTGTCTAGACGATTTCAGAGTCCATCAGAAGTAAGAATCAAACTCAAGAGACAGTCACATAACGTGTAAACGTGAGCGGCCACAACATGTAGCAGACAAATATTTGCTCATCATGCACAGCCAGCTGAAACTGAGATATACGTCACCTTGGAGTGCATGACTCCCAAGACCTCCCCGGCCTCCTCCCTGGGAAGTACAGAGTCAAGCTGTGTCCACGAGCATGTTCTAAAGTGGTATTTACCTTTTCCACTGCTGTCAGGGTGATAAACGTGATATGTCAGTGCTACTTCTAAGGAAGAAAGACAGTGACACGGAACTGTAGAAGTTTTTATCAACGCATCAGTGCTGCGGAGGGATCATTGACTTAAGGAGGAGATGGAAGTAAAAACCACTGCTTTTTTAGTACTGAGCATGTGTCTTTGAGTTTTATGCCTTTTCACATTCCAGTTGAAGATGAGCCCAGAACTCCTCTACCACACTTAAAACACTATGTTGTCTGACCAAAAGTAGCTTGAAGGCCCAGTGATCAAAACACTTACTTTAAAAATGTTTTTGTTAATACACAAAGAGCATATTTAGCTTTAAAGGAATGAATGAGAGAGTAAATATTTTAAGAATTATTCTATTTAAATTGCCATTGTGATTAATAGCAGTGTATGTAACACCCACATAAACAGGCTCTCTGGAGTCTTCTGTGTATATTGTGAGGAACAGAATGCTACCCAGTGAGGAAAGAGACCCTGTGCTCTGGACCCTTACTGTACTGACTGGTAAGGAAATGTACAAGTTTAGAACTCCAAAAACCATGGGGCAGATATAAATTCTTAAATATGTTTTCCTTGGAAATATTATTTACTTCCTCCTAATTTAACTTTGGCAGGTCTTATATACCTACACATTCATTAGTTTCTTTTAGTTTCTGCAGTTTGGTGGAATATAGATTTTTAAGAAATATGTCCTTATGATTTTCTGAATTTCTTCTGTCAGTTGTAATGATCTATTTTTTATCTCTGATTTTATTAATTAGGGGCCTCTCTCTTTTTATTGCTGTTGTTGTTAGTTTGGCTAGAGCTTTATCAACCACGCAATCTTTTTAAGGAATCATCCCTTTGTTTCATTGACTTCTTTGTATTGCTTTTTGTTTGTTTGTTTCTATTTCATTAATTTATGCTCAGATTTTGATTATTTCATTCCCAACTACTGTTTTGGGTTGTTGCTTTTCCTTGTTTTTCTAATTTTTTGAGTGCATCATTAAGTTATTAATCTGAGGTTTCTCCAGATTTTTATGTAGGCACCTAGTGTTATGAACTTTCCCCTTAGACTGCGTCAGTGTGTCTAATGGACTTTGTCTTCACCGTTGCAGCATTGCTGACATTGTAGAAACAGCTTTAGACCATGAGATCCTAATGAATAAGGAGGATAAGATGGAAGAAATGTATCGAACAAAAATCATCAACTATGTTCAGGACCTTAGCAGTGAAAATATGAACAAATCATGTGGGTGGTACCTGTCATGAGTGTATGCATGTTTAAGTTCTTCTGGTATAGAAACACATGTGGTTGAGTTATAATAAACTCTGTACTACGGGAGTATAAGGAGAGGGGAGGATGCTTGAGGCCCTTGTTTAAGCCTGAAAAGCAGTCTTTTCCCCAAGAACAACTACCCACAAAGACCCCAAGAACAAGAAAAAAACAAACAGGGCTGGAGTGATGACTCAGAGGTTAAGAACACTGGCTTCTGTTGCACAGGACCCGGGTTCAATTCCTAGCACCTATGTGACAGCTGACAACCGTGTGTAACTCCAGTTCCAGGGAATCCAATGCACTCTTCTGACCTCTGTGGTCATTGTAGGACACAGGTGCACTCACATGCATGCAGGCAATACACTCATATATATAAAATAAAAATAATAAATAAAATATAAGCAAAAGAAAAGACTGAAAAACGAAAGGACACAATGCTGCCGTTTTCCTTATCACATCTGCCCTAAAGCATCAGTTTATGGGAAAATCTGCTCTGCTCTTGCCTCCATCACTCTTCATTCCGTAGTCCAGAAAGATGAGAACATTTTAATATCTCCGTAGGTCTAGGGTCCGATTCTCACCTGAGTATAAAGTCTAATATTTTGCTTTATTCTCCACCTCTTTCTCGTTCTTTCATTGGACTTTTAGAAACAAACAAAACATGGAAAACCAAGAGATTCAGCATATGGAGAGACAGAAGTACAGACTTCAGGAGAAGCAGCGTGCTTCAGACACACTGCATATCTCAACGCAAACATGTTTCCTTAACTTCCTTACAGAAGAGGGTTACTTTCCCAATATAAAACTGTCATAGCCTGCGTCAGGAATCTCTCCCAAAGGTTGCTGGGTCACAGACTTGTTCTGCGGTCTGTGGTGCTGTGGGCAGGTGATGGCCTTGGGAAGATCACTGGCAGCATTCCTTGGAAGGACTTGCTCTGACCCACCCGTTCTTATCTCTCTTTGCTTCCAGGCCACTATGAGGAGAGAAGTTCTCCTTTACCACCCCCATGTGATGTCTTGGTTTGCCACAGGCCTAACAGCAATGGGTCCGGGGAGCCATGGACTGAAAGTCCTGACACTGTGAGCCAAAATGCACCTTTTCTCCTTATAAGCTGAATTTCTCAAGTGTTTTCTCACAGTAGCAGACAGCAGACTAATACAAATGGCTAGTATTAGTGTTTGACACAAAGTACCTGTTGGAAAAGTAGAGATGGAATTATTCTTTCATCCCTTTTCTGGTTCATGGGAAATCAGACACAGTACTATACATCTTAATAGACTCAGCTATCAGCCGATTATTCTGCCTGCCAAGCAGCTTCCCATTCCTCTTCCATTAATTCTAAACCTCAAAAGAACCAAGTTACATCTCATTCGCAAATTGGATGAGATGTTAAATTAAGAAGATGGTGTCTGAGTCACTCAGGGTTGTCAGGCTTGTCTCAATTGATAGAAACTACAGCTCTCACATGTACTGGATTACTACACTGCCAAGATATGGGAGAGAATGACTTGCATACAAATCCCCCAAAAACTGGTGCTCTGAGACTCCAGCACAGCACAAAAGAAGGCAGACGACAGCAAGTTGCTTTATGCTAAGGTGTGAGGAGTAGAGCAGGCGTATGAGTACAACACGTATTTCCCAGCTGTTTGGCCACCTAGTCTCTGTGTCTCTCCCTTCAAACGCATGGTTTTCTTTGGTCGACAGTAGCTGAAAATTTGAAGATCATAAATTTAAGCAGTTGGGAAAACTAGTAAGTTAAATATTCAAAGGCTTATTTCCCCTTCTCATTAATTTGGAGAAATAGTCTCAAAATGGATTTATCCTCTTAAATTTTTTCTAAAATGCATAGTGATTAGTATATTTTTCACCCAAGGAATAATTTCCTTATATAATTTAATGTGAAAATAAGAAAGTGGTGAATGAACAGGATACATGCGTAGGTGCTGTCAGCACAAATATAAATCACTCAAATTAAGTATAAGTAAATAGTGAAAAACGCAAAAGGTGAAAAGGCGCGGGCCCTTATGAAATGTTTTAGTGTGTGCATTCCCGTGCACATAATCTCAGGCGTGTTTCGATAAATGCCAGGAAAGCGATACAGATCCGTCCGTAACTGCACGTGTGACCTCAAGAACAGGCATAGGAACTAGTCTCTTAAGCCTATGGATTTCAAGAGCACATTAAAGGAGTAAGATATCACCTCATCTGAATGACTAAAATACAAATTTAGGAAAGTAGCTAGCCACTGATGGACTGAAAACTTCAACTGACAGACACTTTGGCATGGCTCTGCATCCTCGTAAGTTTGAATGGAACTGATGCAAATTTCAGTCTCCGTTTTTCAGCCTAAATTTGCTACACTAAGCAGAGGGATCATGGCTCCTCAAGACGAAAAGAAAACAGACAGTATTCTAGGAATTACACTGAACTTCATTCAGAATCCATTTTCTCTGCTTAGCTTACCTCCTAGAAAAGAAACATGCATAAACTTCGTGCTCCTCATGTTTTGTGAGAGACTGGGTGGTAAAGGCAGAAAGGAGGGAGAGGACGAAAGAGCTTTGTTTCTAGAGGGAAAAACTAGGTGTCTGTAGCCCCGAACGAGAACCAGCTAGTCAGGAGGACATTGATACTACCATAAGAAATGTAGGTGTGCGGAACTGAAAGACAGGATGAAGTAGAAATGAGACCAAATGCTTCAGGGGGCGGATGGGGTGATGACAAGGAGCCCACCCCTCTTATTTCTTTCTCCATGAAGATGAAGCCAGAGGTGGGTGTTGTCTGAGCTCTTGATTTAGGAAAAAATAAACCTGTGGATATGTTTGAAAACATTATTGTATTATTTCATTACTTTATAGCCACCCCAATAAAGGACTCAGGACATACAAACCATAGTCTTCTACAATAGGATGAGTTGAGCGCATGGTTTGACCCTGTAGAACAGTGGGAGAAGACATTCATAAATCAATGTTTGTTGTGTAATTGCTAATGGCCTGGGTTCTATAGGCACTTAGAAGATATCAGGAAACAGAAGAAAGGGGTCTATCTTTGGGTTTTTACATTGTTGTATAAGTGGAGGAAAACAAACAGTTAACAGAATAAAAGTCATGTAGTGTACTTGAAGGTGGCAGATGTCAACACTTGGGAGGATTTCTTTCCCTTCATCTGCCAGTGAAGCTGGCTTTGGTTTCTGAGATATCAAACAGAGTCATAACTCCAAGACCTTGTCTTTAGAGGACAGGCAGAGCCACTGCAGCTGAGTCCAGAGCTTCCAGCTCCAGAGACTCCCTGGCTCTGCAAGCTGTTGAGAGGAGAGTGCACGTGTGTAATTGAGGACAGCTGGACGAGGAGTGCTCCGTGGTCATCTGCATTGGTGCTATGTCTCGGAATAAGGAGGGCCACCTGGGTGACAGAGGTTTAGGAAGGCCACACACAGGACTCGAACTGGCGGGACCTTGGTGACCTGCCTTCTCCAGTATCTCCTCATGGCTAGAATAATTAAAACCCAAGAGAGAGAAAGCAGGGTGGGTAGTAGGACTTGGTAATGACCCTCTTTGTTTCAACAAATTCATACAGCAGTTCCTGAATTTTAAAAAGCCAGGTACAAATCGATTTGTTGGCTGATAAAAAGTGAATAGTAATTAGTTTATAATAAAAAGGTCCATTTCCTGCTGGCTGGTGTGATGGGGTGTGTGGGGGGGTTAAGATTTCTGAGGCTGAACTCATTGAAGTTCTGTGGATCACCTGAGAAACACTATCACAGTTCATCTCAACAAAAGGACCAGAGGCCCAGATTTCACCACGAACATTTATTCCCTTGGTGACCATTTTCCTACCAAAGCTACCTTCACTTCCTGCCGTGTGGAGTGCCACACTATGTCTGTAATGTGTTGATGTCAATGCCTTTATCCTGCGTGCTCTTCAGTCAGAAAGCCTGTTTCAGAATAGGAGCAAACTTATAAGATGCTTCAGGACAACTAAGCCAACTACAATTGTAATAAAAATGACCAGCTATTTAGGTTTTTCCCACTAGCATGCATTTTTTTTGTTTATATTTTCTTCTAAAATGATCAAGGTGAACTTTGAAAGCTATACAATCCCAAATTTACAGATTAAGAACAAAGAATTTCAAAAAGGTCAAGGGACCCTTCAAAATTCTATTGGGGATTTGCACAAGAACCAGAGCTGGATTCCGGAGAGAACAGGGGTCTCCTTCAAAGTCCTGTCAGTGGTTAGCACAAAAGTCAGAGTTGGATAACAGAGAGAGATGGGACATTTCAAAGTTCTATAGGGGATTAACACTAGTATCAGAGTTGGATCCCAGAATGGACTTACTCCAAATTCTTTGCTTGTACAAGAACATGAGATGTCTCTGTTATAAAGAAGCGTGTGACTTGAGAATGAATACATGTAAATGCAATTCTGAAGAAAGCATTCTGACTCATTACCAAACTCTAACATCATTTGACTTTTCATAAAGTTATTGAAAATTTTGAGGATAATAGCCTTTCACTATGGAAGAATGACCATATATACTTCATCAGCAAGTATCTTACACATAAGCCAGTGTAATAAATTGTGACTGCAACATTTCACAGTTGTTCCAGGGACCCATGGCAATGTGGGAAATTGGCAGCTATTCTTAGGACCAGAACAGTACACAAACAGGAAAGCACACAGCCAGTGACCAGAGGACTTTCTACTGCCCAGCATAATCTCATAACTCAAAGTAGAAATGTGACACAGGGAGGGGTAACAAGTCAGGGCTGCGGTCGTCACTTTGGTTCTGGGGTGACTGTGTGGTTTCTTAAAGGAAGGAAGAATGCTCATCAGTGATGCCCTGGTCTTGAAGGACAACATTGCTGACAGAGTGATAGGTGAATCTTGTTAGTGCGGGTCTGAGAGTATTGCGGTAGCTCCCGGATACCATGGAGTGACGACGTTAGTCCTCACAGGCTTGTGACTCAGGACTGGGCAGACTAGACGCAACTCAGGTGGTTAAGGACACTAGAAGGCAGCCTCCATCAAGAGAACTGGCACTTGGCTCACTAGTCCCTATCAGAAGATCTCACTCCTTTCCATGATGCCCCTTTCTAAACAGTGTTTCTTGAAATGTTTCAATTTCTATCACTTCAGAGTCAGCTGGCTTTGATGATTTGCATAATTCTGTTTGATTGCTTTGTAATGTACCCAAAATCCATATCAAGGAGACAGTATTATTTTCAGGTCTGGAGATAGCAAATTCCCCTACTTTTAAGTATTTCACTTGAGTTTCTCTGCACGAAGGAGACATTTATCTGACACTACAGAGGAAAGACAAAGGCATTTGTGTTCCCTCATTCTGACCCTTAGAAAAAGTTCTACAACATGAAAGAAAGGACTTCACTCAGTCAGTTGCCAGTGCGGTGTAGAATTAGCATCTTCTATCACACCCTATAAATTTCTAAACTCTACATTAGCCAAAAAGTGTATTTAGTTAGCTTTACATTGCTGTGACCAAAATTCAAGATATAAGCAACTTAAAACTTGCTGTATTTTGCTCATAGCTTCAGATGACTAAGTCCGTAAAAGCAGGTACACACCATGGGTGAGAAGAAACCGAGGGACAGGTATACTGACACTCAAAACGCCCTTTTTCCTTTCCTCCTTCTGTTCTACCGTGGCCCCCGCATCTTGGATACTGCCAGCACACCCTGGATGGATCTCCCCAGCCCAGATACTCCTTCTTGGAAACATACAGATACACACAGATTTGAGTCTCACCAATCTAGGGACTAAGTCCAGTCAATTTTTAGGTTAACCATCACAGGTCTGATAGCAAGGTGGTTGGTATTTATTCGTTTGTTTAGTTTTTGCTTGTTTGGTTCTTGACATATGAGTTTCTGTTAAATTATTTAGTACAGGAGTTGAGCCACTGGTTGTAGCAAAGGTAAAACTCTCAGAAGTCTTTGCAGTGCTTGGCATATGAGCTCCAAAACAGGTTGAGTTGACTTACGGACTTGGGAAAAGATAACCTCATAATTCTTACTGACAAAAGTTCTCACTATGGAAAGATAACATTACACCACTTTATATACAGGCATTACGTTGGAAATTTAAAACCATTTTCAAATAAAACTATCTCTACCACTGTGTGTGATTTAACAGCATGTGTGTTATTAGTCTATCTTTATAAGAGAAGAGAAATAAGACCAATACGACAAAAATGGAAACCGTGGTTCTCTTTTCATCAGAATGAATCTTATGGAGTTTTGATTAAACTCAGATAAAAAAAATAAACATGCTATATTTTTTTTCTGTAGATTTTCCTGGTTTGAATGGTAAACCTGAGATCACGAAAAACATGGAGGATTACCAGTGAAGTCTCTAAAGAAACAGGTAGAAATATTTAATATAGATAATTATGTGAAAAAGGTTTTCATCTCCTAAGTTTTAATAAAATTAGGTTTTGCAATAGTCTCTAGGGATCAAGCCCTATCAAGATGAGCACTCAAGTGAGGAAAATTGAGCTTAAGGCTAAATTGATTTAAGGGTAGAAAACACAGTGTCTATCAGGGGCCTATCAGAAATGGACTTCTTTTTAAAATATATAGGGAACGTCACACATTTAGGAAATGTCAGGCCTTTATTTTTTATTTTAGGCCTGAAGGTAAACTTCAGCCACACTGCTGAAATGAGTGGCCAGCAACGTAAGCAAAGATAGAGGAAGATGGGGATCTGAGGCATTACTAGCACATATGGTTGTATCTGCAGCAAGAATTGGCAGGACTCAGCATTTACTTGGAATGGCCAGGAGCGGATCTGGACTCTGAGGCACCCGTTCCTTCAAGATCTCTCACAGAACTGTGCTCTCAAGTCTGGTCCACGCAAACTTTTCCTCACACAGTCTCTCTGTCATCAATTGGGGAACAACATGCTTGGATCCACCCTTATCTATCAGAGACTCTTACCGTTGGATTCCTAGTCTGAAAATCTCTATCACATGCATATAATGCCAAACATCCTCACTGCTTAGTGAGGACATGGTCACAAATACACTGCTTCCAGTGCTCTGATAGGCTAATTCAGTCACCACACTCATTCATTATCTTGAGTGGAGGGCAAAGTCGGGTCCAGGAAAATCAAGGTCAGATGCCCAGCTCATAACAGCACATGACTCTGTGTGCATGTTTGCATTTTAAACAGTAGCTTTTTGGTACAAAGTTAAGTGAAAGTCGTTGGTTCGGATTCTGCCCACTTTGCAAGTCATTACTAGAACTGTCTGTTTCTTTGACATAGAATGTGTTGTAGTGAGGACTTCAGTATAAGATAGAAATACTTTGATAGAAAGGAGGCAAAAATGTGTGATGATATGGTCAGTACGTTTCCATGCACATCTCTTAGTACGGGCGTGTTTGAAAAAATATACTCATTTTATACTAACATTTACTCTTCGGAGGAATTAAAATATCCTTACTGACTAATCCTTGAGTCCTCAGGAATATCATATGAAATTATTATAATGTGTGTGTGTGTGTGTGTGTCTGTGTGTCTCTGTGTGTGTGTGTGTGTGTGT
>NW_008337322.1:2689417-2690056 GCF_000622305.1 Nannospalax galili | reverse complement strand
GCAGTTCCCTCTGACTCAGGTCCGGACAACAAGTCAGTCACAAGGTCCAGCCTGTCTGACACTCTCTTCCTTCCTCCTGCTGGCCCAGGCTCACCCCTCCCAACCTGCACTCTCTCCTAATCCACGTACTACAGAGCTCACCGTTCTGCCGAGTGGCTACGTCCAGCCTGTCTGACACTCTCTTCCTTCCTCCTGCTGGCCCAGGCTCACCCTTCCCAACCTGCACCCTCTCCTAATCCACGTACTACAGAGCTCACCGTTCTGCCGAGTGGCTAGCTAGTTGATATGGCCGTTCTTCTGGATGGTGTATTGGTTACTTTTCTGTTGCTGTGATAAAAGACCAAGATCAAGGCAACTTATAGAAAGAAGAGTTTCTTCTGGCTTAGGGTTCCAGAGGGAGAGTCCTTCATGGTGGGGGAAGCATGGCAGGCAGGAGGCAGCTGGAGCTCACATCTTCAAGCACATACAGGAAGCAGAGAGGGAAACTGGAAGAGAGGCAAGGTGATGAATGCTCAAAGCCCACCTCCCAAAGACGTGCTTCACCAACGAGGCCTCACCTAACCCTCTGCAGACGGTGCCACCACCTGGGGCCAAATGGTCAAATACCTGAGACTACAGGTGAGATTTCTTATTTAAAAT
>NW_008337322.1:2686156-2689230 GCF_000622305.1 Nannospalax galili | reverse complement strand
AAATCAAAGAAGGAATGTGATTTCGGGAAAGATACTCAGAATTCTGCTCAGGATTTTTATTGCAGTATTTCAGGCTCTGAGATAATTATTAACATGAAATTAACTGTAATAAAAATATGGCAAACATGGACATGTATTTAAAATATGATTTTATCCTTCAAATAAAAGATTCCTATGTAAAATGAGGAGAAGTCCATGCAGATATGGTTGGTGTCAGCTCATTTCTAGTGACACAAGATTCCCCTAGAACCAATGTGGGTAAGCAGACATGCAGGAGAGAAAAGAAAGTAATTAAAAACCTCAGGCAGAGAATCTTAGGTTTCTTCATAATAAAAAGTGTTATATACTTCTTTACAATCTTATATAATTCCATATATCATTGGTACTAAAACTTATCCATTGAAACTAATGTTTTAATTGTTATTTAATATATGACTAAACCAAAATTATCAAAAAGTTGTCTCTTTTCAACATTCCCCTTGAAATTAGTGATAGGACCAAGGGTGATAGGACCAAGGGTGAAATTAGTGATAGGACCAAGAGTCTGTCTATCTGGTTTTGATTCCCAGCGCATACTTATTCCGTTACCTGCACGGCACATCATCCTGGAGGGCTCCGGGAAACTCAGAAAGAATGAGCTGTGTCACTACAAATAAAATAAAGTGAAATTATGAGAAAATAAACATGTGTCACCACAGTAGGAGGGAGGATCTTCAGCCCTGCTTTATGTAATCTGTTCCTTTAAGCTTGAATTGGTGAAGTTTCACTTAATTCTGTTAAATTTAAACTTGTTATTCATGATTTCAAATATTCAACATGGAAACAAAAATCTTATGGCACTCAGAGAAAAGAGCATGTGTCTTATTCCAAAGGAAGCTCAAAGACACAACCCAGGCACTCCGAGGTCTCCTTTCTGTTTTTCGAAGAATAAAGTTTTGACATGTGTTGACTGTGTTATGCAAAGATGTACTTTTTAGTATTATTGTTACTGTTAACACTGGAAAGAGGCAAATTAACTATAACAGTACTAGAGACTTCTTCTGACCATAAGGGTCAAGATCTCTTTCCCTCAGATTGACTCTGGCCAGTAACTGCAGACACCTTCCAGGTGGAGAGGCAGTTTCCGGGCGGGTGAGGAGCTCCCAAGTAGCCAGACAGCCAGGGGCTAGTGAGAGGCCTAGCTCAGCATTAGGACCTATTCTTTAACTTAATTCCTCTCTTCAGTGTGTTTTCTGTTTCTCTTTCTATAGCACTGTAGTACTAAAATCCAGTGGGCTATAGTCTAATCCAGTAACCATCTACCTCAGAGGACCCAGAGGCACTAGTTAAATTGCATGTTCTTGAAACCGATCCCACATCTTCTGAATTGGTTTTTCTGAGCTTGAAGTCCTAGAAAATGTACTTTACAAGGCATTCCCCCTCTCTTCTTCAACCATTCTTTAAATGTAAAGAATGTTGACCACATGAAGACAAATTAGGTAACTATAGTGCTTTTAGGCAAGAGTCTTATGGCTTAATGTGTTCCACATCACTTCCCCAAAGACTATCAGAAGGTTTGGTACAAAGGACCCCAGCTGATAAGGATTTCCCTTGACTCTACTGCTAGGTGTTAAAATCCCTCAGGGACTTAATGGCTCACACCATAATGAGCACCTAATTGGCCACTAACACCGCAGAGCCCTGTCCCTGAGTGGTTCCCAGGCAGCTAATTCTAAGACCCACCTCTTACTCCCTTTTCTATCACAGGAGAGATTTGGGGATCAAAGATAATATATTTGGGATTAGTTGATTTTATTCCAGGTGGCTCAAATAGGTTCAAGTTCATTCCACTAATTTGATGACCTTTGAAATGTAATCTGCTTCAATAATAAGTCAAAGTGTTCTTTAACACTAGGACAGAGATTTAATATTCCTCAAGGAGGAGGCTCTGAATCACGTTAATAGGTGACATATGCCTCATACGTAGGGTTATTTGTGCTTTGTGGGGGAGGCAATGAGTACTCAGTCTGTGAATTCCTCCTAAAAGTCACTGCTGTAAGGCTGGTAAGGAGTCTAGATTTCAGTATGTACTCATACCTTTATTATTTACATTTGCAACACTGAGGGTTGGATCCGGGGCTTGGCCCTTCCAACCCAAGCACTTTGTCACTGAGCCACAGAGGCAGCCCTTCTTACAAGTGTTTATACATTTTCAGACAGGGTCTTACTAAGTGACCCAGGACATCATCCACTTGTTTTACTCCCAGGGAGCTCACTAAAACTCTAAATGAACTCTCCAAATGGACTGCAACCCTGAGAAGGGATGAAGCTGTCAAGAAAGAGAAGCTGACTATGGCTTTAACAACGGTGAGGGAAACACAACAGGGAGAGAGTGAGGAACCGGAGCAGACAGAGGCCCAGAGTTCTGGGGCCACTTGCCTTTTGCCTCTCCTTATTTGGAGGTCCCAGGCCTCCCCTCCCTGTGTAGTCCTTCCAGACGTGGCTTATGAGGCCTGAAAGGCAGAGACACAGCTCTCCACCAGCAGCTCCATGAATTCTCTCTGACCTGACATTTTAAAAGCAGCAGGACCTCCACTGTCTTTCATATTTTGGGTCTCAACAGGACTATGTTCCAGTTATCCAGGGTGTCCTGATTTAGATGCTGTTTGGGTCAAAATAGAGCCCCAAAGACAGGATCTTCTTTTAGGTTTTCTAACTTGTCAGAACCGTAAATATTAGAACCTTCGAGACCAATCCTATAGTCCACTTTCCAATAGATCAGTGACTTTCAAACTTCAAAGAGGATTGACATATCCTGGAGGACCAGTGCGGGGCCCCTCCACAGAGACTAGTGTCTTCATGCTGTTTGGGTCAAAATAGAGCCCCAAAGACAGGATCTTCTTTTAGGTTTTCTAACTTGTCAGAACCGTAAATATTAGAACCTTCGAGACCAATCCTATAGTCCACTTTCCAATAGATCAGTGACTTTCAAACTTCAAAGAGGATTGACATATCCTGGAGGACCAGTGCGGGGCCCCTCCACAGAGACTAGTGTCTTCCCTAAATACCTTCCTCCCTGACCCCCCTCCCCGCCC
>NW_008337322.1:2683862-2685258 GCF_000622305.1 Nannospalax galili | reverse complement strand
AATGATGTCGAGAGGAGAAATTCGTCTGCTTTCTCAGCAGTGAGGAGGCTTCTGTGCCCATTTACAGTGACCCCTATGGAGCTGCTTTGAAAGGGAATTCTATGTACCATAAAATAAGTACTTTTGTTTGCAAGTAATGTGGCTTCACATTTGCTCACATGCATGTATCCACATCACATGCATGTATATACAACCTGTACATTTCCATTTACGCTATACATTTTTTAAAAAAACATTATGTGTATGAACATATTGCCTGCCTGTAAGTGCACGTGTGCTGCACAGTGCCAATGGAGGTCCGAAGAAGGCTTTGAACTCACATGCATGTATATACAACCTGTACATTTCCATTTACGCTATACATTTTTAAAAAAAACATTATGTGTATGAACATATTGCCTGCCTGTAAGTGCACCTGTGCTGCACAGTGCCAATGGAGGTCCGAAGAAGGCTTTGAATCCCCTGGAACTGGAGTTACAGATGGTGTTAGTGGGTACTGAGAACCAAACCCAGGTCCTCTGCAAGAGCGTCCAATGTTCTTAACCACTGAGCCATCACAATATTTTAAATTATTTAAAAATACCAAACTCTCCAAAATTTCAGACACTGCTGTAATGCAGCTGAATAGCCCCCAAAGTTCCAGGTGTAATTTTATATTTTAGCCAAATTTGTTTCTATTTTCATATAGACCGCAAAACAGGACAAAGAGTGATCCATCAAACCGAGACGTGAAGACCACCTTCCTCTGTTCCCTATAACCTCCTTCCATATCATGGTCGGTACTGCAGTATTTGATCAGCGGGAAGCGCCCACAGCGTTCCAGCTTTGCCGCTTTTCTTGGCCCTTTCACCCCCCAGCCTTCCCTGAGGAGCCTCTGCACACTGCTGCGTGTCCACTGGAAAATCATGATTACTTCATATTCCAAATTACAGGAAGAAAAGTTTATTTCAAGGCCTGTCTGAGACATTTCTAAAAGTTCTTCAAGTAATCTGTTTTCTCCAGTCAACACAGATAACTGGTGCCTAGCCTCCCTTGATGTGAGCTGTGTTTACGGGACTGAGTTCTAAGCAAAGGAATGCAAGTGGAGACGCTTGGTACCTGTTCCAGGCCTGGCCGTCCCCTTCTTTACGCTTGGCCAGCATATCTGGAGCTGAATTCGGAGGATGAGTGCAGACCTTGGAGAGACTCTGCACCCTTACCCTAGGATTAAGTCACAGCACTAAGGACCCTGTATTCGTAGTGTCTTAGAACAGAAAGACTCCCTCCCCAACTACTGACTAACACGGTTCTTGAGCATGTGCTGAATAAACTATTCCTCAGTCTAGGCAGGAGATTAGAGAATTTGCTTAAATGAACTAACAAAATGTGTCTCCCTTAGCACTCTTAGCTTTCCTCA
>NW_008337322.1:2669456-2683314 GCF_000622305.1 Nannospalax galili | reverse complement strand
CTCCCTGTAGTGCACTGCTCCTATGAAACCTCTCCAGGTTATCCAAGCCTATGCCACAGTTAAATGGAATCAGTCTGCCAGCTTGTTTAAAATCTAATATAAATTTTCAGTCATTAACATATTGTGAATACTTGAAAATAAGTAAGAGCAGTGATTTAAGTCAGCAAGTTTACCATTCAGTGGCTCAGATAGGAACAGAAGAAAAAGTAAACTAATATGACCCCAAAAGGCACTGTTTGTAAGACAGCACAGGAGATGTGCACTGGGTTACTCCTGGAGCACTGTTCAGAGGGACATGTCACTTCTCAGAGGCTGAATCCTGAGTAAATACTGGCTAGGGAGCATGAACATGGAGGGAAAATTTTCCCAGGCAAAATAACCTGAGCACAAATATCTGGGGATGACACAGAATATCATTTAAGAATGAGATAGAGAGAAGAGAGAAGGGTGTGGGGAAGGTTTATGGAGAGCACCTCAGTCTTTAGGAGGGTGTGGGGAAGGTTGTATGGAGAGCACCTCAGTCTTTTGGAGGGTGTGGGGAAGGTTGTATGGAGAGCACCTCAGTCTTTAGGAGGGTGTGGGAAGGTTGTATGGAGAGCATCTCAGTCTTTAGCAAAGGCTGTAATTTTGCAGGGATCATGTCAAAGTCTGGGGAAATAAGAATAAATACAGTCCTATTTCTCTCCTTTATGAATATGTTATCTGTTCACCATACAATACAGAATGTGGAAATTAAACATTTTGGAATCTCCTTAAGTAACTATTTGTTTATAATCAGATAGGTAGATGATAGATATATAGATGAATATATAAATGATAGATAGATGACTAGATAGATAGACGATAGATGATAGATAGATAGATTGGATGATAGATGATAGATAGATAGATAGATAGATGATAGATAGATGATAGATAGATAGATGATAGATGATGATATTGGGAAACTGTGGTTCAGAAGACACGGGAATGAAAGAAATGTTTCGGGGGCACATGATAGAACCCTGAAGAAGGACAAGGAGCTCAGGAGGGAGGAGTAAGAGGCGCTCCTGGCAGATATGACGTAATGGGGCAGTCAGGGTTTTGTAAGAACAAAATCACAGCACACAGTGGATAAACTGCCGTCTTTCAAAGGAGATGGCTCACTGTAGCAGGTGTTCATGGTAGGTGATGATCAGCATCCCAAACATGTTTGCAGTAAATTTTCCATTGCATTAAAGTCACAAAATTAATGCAGACAGAAGGGTTATGTGACTCGATGTGCATTCCACAGAGATGGCCTTGATAAGAAGACACAGAAGGGAGAATGCAGACTGTTCTGGAAAAGGGACATTTCAGTTCCTATGGCACTCTCATCCGCAGTACTTTAATAGGAGGCTCTCGTGTTCTGTCTGTGCAAGGTAAACAGAGCACAAAGTAAGGCACATACTTTGTTCAGCAAAATGATGGTGATTAAATGTTTTGTTAAACCTAACTTTGACTAAACCCCAGTTGAGTGGAGCGAGATGTCATTGCTTCCCTGCAGGAGAGGAGCATCTGTATTCTCTGGCCTTAAACAGACATCTTACCCTGTCCAGAAACGGGAAGTAGGTACATTGATACCAGGAGGTGTTACGAAGTTTAATTAACCAGTGTTTTTAATCTTCTTTGAAGCTGAAAAGTGCTAATTATGTTTTTCCCACTTTAAGACTCCGAGTCACATGGACCATATCTTAAGAGCTTCTGACTTAGGAAAGTGTTTACCTTCACAAATTGAGCTGAGTAGCTTGTACAAGCACATAGCCTAACAAGAACTCCTCAGAGTTGACTACCGAATTCTAGAAAGTTAGAGGTTGGGAGGTTTGCAGGGGAGAATCTTGAAATAACTGGGTGATTCTGTTAATATCATTAGCAGAGTAATAACAACAGCAACCACTGATCTCTGTCACCCAGGAGCATGAATATATTCTTTCTCAGGGACCATTTCAAAACTGCCTTGGGTGCCATCTTGATAGATCAGTGTCTCAGAATCCATGGAATCAGAACACTGGCCCTTCCAAATCTCCATATACAGCCATTTGAAAAAGTAGAAAAGTAACCATATGATCCCCTAGAAAACTAGCTCTAGATTCAATTTGTAAGAAACTGAGGGTAGTCCAGTGGATGTGATGGGAGTGACAGTCACTAAAACACATGGAAACTGTACTTTAGTGGTGAGTCCTATTCCACCACATAGGTCCAGTGGTTTTCATAAGACTGAGTAGAGCCATGGACTTCCACGTCTGCAGAGTTCACAGACCAGTGATCTTAATGGAATGACACAGCTAGTTCTCATGAGTTACACATTGACTGTACCACTGGAAATATCTTCAATCCTATTTCAACTCTTCAAATAATAATAATAGTAATAACAATATATCTTCAAATTCTTTTGTCTAAGGAGTCCTATTTTTATTTCTATTCTGAGGGCTTGTCTTTTTCCATTTTACGTTGGGAACACTGATTTACCTCAGAGGTAAGTTTATTCCCTAACCATAAAGAAGGTGATCTTATCATATTCAGCATTTTAAATATTTAAAACATAAATCAATACCACACACAGACACATAAAAGACTTATACAGTGGGTGTCAGGCAACAGGGAAGATGGTGGGTCAGGCATTTGGGAAACTGCCTAGAGAAGCACACTGGTTATTTGTGTTGGAAAGCACATCATTTGCCTGGTCCTTAATGGAAATGGATGTGCACATTGGAGAGCAGAACCTCAGGGATCCAGGGCGTGTCAAAGGAGCCATTTACACCCTACCAATCCTCAGTGTCAGTTATTTTTCTAGGAACTAGACTATGTGCTTTGAAAATAACATATTATTTTACCCTCCTAATGATATCATGAATTAGTTATCATCTAAAATTTAGAAATTATGAACTAAAATCTAAACTGGGCACAGATTTTTTGGAATTAAGTGGTTCATCTAAAATCAGGGCACTTAACCACCAAAGTCAAGCTTATCAAACCATACAGAACCATATACCAAGGCTGAAAACTGTCACTAATAAACATAGACTATCTTCCTGGTGTCAGCTTATTTTAACGGTTAGTGGCGGGATTGCAGGAAATGAATTAGCTGTATGCTTCAGACAAAGCACAAGTTTTTAGCTGGTCCTAACTAACAGGGTGTTTCTAAATTTCATGCCTTAAGCGTGCTGGACCGCCTCTTCAGTGAAACATTCAGTTTCTCCCTATTTGTCTGTCGTTTAATCACAAATTAGATTGTCCTTTAACCACACTGCTGCTTGTCAGCATTTTTCCGTTCAACCTCTTCTTTGGGATATTGTGAGAAAAGGCGGACAATCATAACTTCACACACATTGTCCTAGGTCTCAGGGTATTCATTCTTGAAGCTCACGTCTTCCAACATCCAAGTTGTACTAGTTGGTAACCAAGGAATAGTGTGTGAACAGCGGCACTGGAGGGGCACTCACCAAGAGAAGTGTCACTCCCTGGGCTAAAAGACACCTGCATGCATTGTGCTCAGTGGAAAAGCCCGCACAGAGGTAAAGGACAGGACCTGGGATTCTTCAAGGCATCACGAGGTTGTGCTCCATGTGACTGAGGTTCTTGTTCCACTGTGTGTGTGTGTTGTGTGTGTGCTGTGTGTGTTGTGTGTGTTGTGTACATGTTGTGTGTATTGTGTGTTGTGTGTGTTGTTTGTGTTGTGTGTTGTATATGTGTGTGTTGTGTGTGTGCTGTGTGTGTTGTGTACATGGTGTGTGTATGTGTGTGTTGTGTGTGTTGTGTGTTCTGTGTGTGTTGTGTGTGTATAGTGTTTGGTTCACTCAGAAGATAGTTTCGAGCTGAAAGAAATACTGACAAGAATGACCACGAAGACGCTGTGAACTTAGTATCACCAGTTAACATTTAACTGTCAGCCTTTTAGCTTTGGTAAACTCCATATGACATCCCACTAGTGGTTTGAATCTAATTCCTGAACTGTGTTAGAGACGTAAAACTGTTAGGTGATAAAACTCACTTAAAATTCATTTGTATACATGACAATTTTATATTTGGGAGTTTCTATTTTCTGAAAGTTGCCTCCAGAGTTCTCTGCTACTCACGATAATCTTGAATCCTGAAATGAGCATGTCATTTGGGACTAATGCCATTTCACCCAGTGAACTTGTTAACTCACTGTTTACAGAAAGCACAAATGTTTCTGGTAGCGTCCAGCCCTGAGTCATGCATTGGTCTGAGTAAGAGCTGCAGATTTCATGATGAGGATCCCATTCTCATTGGTTTGGTTCTTTTGCCTGGTTAAATACATCATCCATGGAAAGCTGTGCTTTGGTGGTAAGTCCCAGTCAAGCACATAGAACCAGTGGTTTTCATAAGACTGAGAAGAGCCATGGGCTTCCATGTCTGCACAGTTCACAGAACAGTGATTTTAGCGTACCCACATGTGTTAGGGGGAGATATTAACTTACACACTTTCCCAAAGAGTGTTATATTGGGATCAATATTTCATTAGCACTCTCTAGAGCTAATGATTAAGTCATGCACCAGCTGGACCCAGTTCCTTGCAGTGAGTCATTGACATTTGCACCGTGGCCTGTGAGGTAATCTGCCCTTTTAAAAGAATAAAAAATGTTAACCCAGACCCTTGTAAACCTTTATCAATGACTTGACATCATTAAAGTCTGTCTGGTCCATTTTCTGGCAGTCAATCAAACATAAAATCCCTAGAGTAGTAAGTTCTCAGTTTTTAACTGAGGAAACCAAGCCAATAATCTGTTCAAAAGTATCATTTAAGTGTCTAATATGTACTCCAGCTGATACATGGGGATGAGGCAAAGAAAAAGAACTTGATACCCACCCTCAAGACACTTGTGGACTAGTTACAGAGCCCCACGAAAAGCTGAGAATCACATGACATGATATAGTAGCTAAACGTTAAAACAAATAAGTTAAAGCCATGATAACTCAGGTTGCAGTTGTGAGGATGGAGGGGACCTGTTTGTTTATAATGTTGGGAAAGAGTGTGTGTACCGTGAACAAAGGAGACAGGAGAAAATAATTTTCCTTCCAATATCTCTCTGCACCTGAGCCAGACCACTGCAACTTGAGAGTATAGTTATTGGGTGAGCTAAATAGAAAAATGATTCATGGGACCTGTACAAATGAGAAGCCAACAGTAGCTTGCCTTAGAAATGGGAGAGTTCTTGTTTGCACTTTACTGCTGAGGAATAAACTTGAGATGCAACGTGAAAGCCCACCTTTACACCTTCCTCCCAACATTTTCCTCTTCTTCCACGCATTGCAGGTGTGTGTATACCCTGTTCTCCAAGAAGTAGGCTTCTTTATCCAACAAGGCGTTTCCCGAAGCTTCAATCCTGCTGCTGAGACAAACACCAACTTGTAGTTGACACTTTCAAAACATTTGCAGCTCCTGAATGCTTCACCCCACACCTCCCACTGGGCATCAGTTAATTTTTCATTTGCCCAAGTCTGTGGCATGGTAGAGCCCACAATTAGCCTTCTAACTGCCCCCATCTTTCTTGTTAATAGACTCAGGTTAGTAGGTCAAAAATTCCTTAAGAAGGAAAAACTCTTGGATGATTTGCTTCATCCTACTATGGAATGTGCAGAGTGACTCACCTTAACATCTTCATAATTTTCCTAAACAACATAGAAACTCAAGACAGTGTGCATCATCCAAGATTTGAGAAAAGCGGCAGCTGATGTTGCCATCGCATTGGGAGACTGGAACCCTCCATGCCAGATCCATGTTCTGCAAGTCTTTGAAATGACACTATGCCTGAATGCTTGCGATTTTCATAGGAAACAATATTCAAATGTTTTAAAGGAAAAAATAAGTAATCAAAGAGTGACTTTTAGTGGAAATTATAAAAAGGTTAAGTTGGTTTATGGCTTTTAGGTTAATTTAGTTTTTACTATTTAACACTTTTAAAATTTATTTTTCTATTATGTGTATGAGTGTTTTACCTGTACATGTGTAAATGCACTAGTGCGTGCAGTACTCAGGAAGCCAGAAGAGGGCATTGGAGTTCCTGGAACTGGAGTTACACATGTTGGTAGCTGCCATGTGGGTGCTGGGAACCAAACCCAGGTTCTCTGCAAGAGCAGCCTGTGACGCAGAGCATTTCTATTATTTCACATCTATTGTTTATTTTCCATCTACCTTTTACCTGTAATTTTGTATTTCACCAGCAAGCTAAGTCAGTTTCCTCAGTCAGATTGGATGCTTTCTTCTGTCTTTGAAAATAAAGATGGTGTCTTTGTACCTCCACCTGCCTCCACCAACCCTCTGAGGCCCCAGACTCACTTGTCTCCTGACAGATGTGGTTTTGCCTTCTCAGCACTGACCTCCCAGTGTTCTCAGTTCTAAACTAATCTGGTCATCTCGACATTGCTGACCGAAGTCTTTCATGCCTTGGAGAGTAAGCACATCAATTTTGAATTGCGTGCTTATTGGAGACTGCTGTGCATCATGTATGCACAGATAGGAGTGTGCTGTGTATCATGTATGCACAGACGGGACAAGTGAGAGAAATAATCTACTTTTTGAAGATGAAAAAATTCATGAACATTTAAATGGCACATTAAAAGACACAGAAGATAAATACAAACCAGAACTGATTTCTTTGTAAACAGTAAGAGCAATAATAGTAAATATGGTGCAATAAGTTAAGAATTTCTTCTGGATGTGGAGAGAGGTGAGATGAATGGGTCAGTCTTACACAACAAAAACAGAGTGGGGAAGCTTCCAGGGTGCAAAGAGTGTCGTGACAGAGAGAACAAGGCACCATGCATCGAAAGGGGCACGGAGAAAGACAGGTTCGGCTGCAGGAAAGAGCTTGCACAAGATGTTGCCGATTTCGGTGGTCAGAAACATGGAGTGTTCGATTCTTGTGTGTGCTTTGCCAGATAATGGTTCCCTTGTGATCTTGCTCTGGAAAGACGTAAGTGCCACTTAGGAGTTAGACATTCTGCATAGAATGAGTAAATAATATCTTAATAACATGGAGCCAATAAGTGGAACCCTGAGAGAGATTTTCATAAGATAACGTTACCACCCAAGGAGTCACATGATCTACATTTGAAACGGACCTGAAAGGAGATTGGACCTGGTTTAGGAGACAGCGTAGAAGGCATTCGAGAGAAGAGGGAAAATTCATTATCTTCTCCTTTTGATTTCTTGGTTGACTTCCCCCACCCTCATTATGAATTGCAAATAAAGAAATAAACAATTTTACTATTCAGGAATTAAAGCAATTACATTTCATATCTTAAGGAAGGGAGGAACTGACTTGTGGAAATTTAGACCTCAGGTTGAATTTTATGAAGCTCTCCCTGCAGAGCCCATGTTCGTTCCACTAAGAATCATTCCTTTTTATTTCTTTACTTTGCAATTAATAGTTATTGATTTTTAAAATACCATTTTCATTTAAGCAAACACTACATGTTTTTGAAATACAGATGGCTGCCAGGTTATGAGGCCTCTGTGTGCTTCTTGCCTGTTCATAGGAACATTCGGAAGCAGCCAGAAGTTTGTAACCTTGAGTATACCTGGACTGCGCAAGCATTTGGGAGAAAGAGTTGTAAGCATCATCTGCACATCAAAGAAAATACTGCAGCTGCATCGTGGCTTTTGCATGTGCGCCTTTCTATTTAGAAATAATCATACATGTTTTAATGTAAGACTTGTCCAAGGAATAGCATACAGAGCAAGGTCACTACAGGGGACTCTTGTCAAGTGAGGAGATTGAAGGGGACTTGTAGGCCTTCTGGGCTACAGGGAGACCCTGTCTCAAAAGGACCTAATGGGTGAGAGCGCAGGCATGGCCCTCTCCCTGGTTTTTTATTTATTTACTTTTTCTCAATATGCTTCACTCCCTAAGAGAGCTCTAAGTTTCATTATTTGTGTTACCTCAGCCGATGGAAGGTAGATTTCAGTCCTTTTCATTTTTATGTCTTAGTAGATAGATTGACATAATGAACTCAATCACTGTGTTTTACGTTAGTGTCAAGTAGGTTATTTAACCACCTCCCACTTAACCGTTAAAATTATTTATGCAAGTCAAAGATATCTCATCATTTCAACTGTGAGTATAAGTATACAACTTGAAAAACAAGAATTCTCAAGATATAAAATTTCAATACCAATATCGAACAACAGATTAACGGCGGTTTCTTTGCACTGTTGAGTTTAGTGCCCAGGGAAGGTGATGGCTGCATCTGAGATTGTGCTTCTGTTCCTGAAGATTTACATAACTGAGCTTGGGTGAAAAGTCAGAGTCACATCAGTGTCCATGTTCTCAGGTAAGAAGGCTTTAGAGAGAACAGCATGTATTACCAGCAGAAGATGAGTAATGTCTGGAGATCCCTTATTTTATTACACTAGCCATCACTAATGATTTGGTTTAACGTATTAGTGCATGAAGCTCTATAATGTGGCTGTTTTCTGATTTTTGTTTTACTGTCTTACTTATTTTAGAAAAATTTCCCAGAAAATATGACACAGTCACTGATCGTGCTTTAAATAATATCTGGTTGATTTCCCAACTGGCTTATTTGTAAACTGTAAACTAATACTCTTCATATCCCTAATCGTCTGTGCATTGAGTCAAACACAGCTGTCTTAGAGTCAGAGAATCAGCACACAACTGTCCTTTCAACCACCATGAGTGTGGGGGGAGAACTCTGGGGCTTTCCCCCTTTCACTCTGGCCCTTCAACGTTTTTAGTAGGAAGTGTTCCAAACCAAATTTTCCCTCCTTTAAAACAACTATAGATTTGTATTTTAAAGGTTTGGTTATTGGTTTGTTTCAGGAACTTATAATTGAATAAGTGTATTTTGATACAATGAAATCCCATTTCTTTAATTCTCATTGAGGGAATTTTCAGATGTCCTTTACAACACAGAATTTTCCGTCTCTCTTGTTCTATCTTTGCTTCCTGCTTTTCTTCTACACGTTTTGACCTCATTTCTCTATGACTTTTATCAAAGCCACAGTATGTGCTCATATTTTTTGCTTTAAGGATTATCTTTCACTTCAGAGCTATATTAAAAATCATGGTCTGGGTGGGGTGGTACACACCTTTGATGCCAGCACTCAGGAGGCAGAGGCATGGGGTTCTCTGTGAAATTGGAGCCAGTCTGGTCTACATGGTGAGTTCAAGACCTGCTGCAGCTACAGGGAGACCCTGTCTCAAAAAGATCAAATAACAACAACAAAATCTTCCTGAGTTTTGTTTTGTTTTGTTTTGTTTTGTTTTGTTTTGTTTGAGACAGGATCTCCCTTTAGCCCCAGCTGGCCTAGATGGAGCTCACTATGTAGACCAGGTCGGCTTCAGTCTCACAGAGATCCCCCTGTGTCTGCCTCCTGAGTGCTGGGATTAGATGCTTGGGTCACCAAGCCTGGCTTCCTGACTTCCAATGAGCATTTTTCCAATTTTTTTCTAATCAGTTCTTCTCTGAGGTTTTCTAATCCTGAATTTTATTTTTCTTTCACAATTTCTATCACATTTCTAATTTTTTTTACTTGTTTTAAAATGATTGAAGAACATTTTGATGACATTTCTTATTCCCTTTCATCCTGAAATGTTATAAAGTATTTTCTGTATTTTGTTATTCTTTTCAATTTAAATTATTTTTCTCTTAAAATTGGTAGCTTTGGGGCTTTCAAGATTTCAGTTTGTTTCAGAGAGTAAACAACCAAAGTGGAACTGCTTCTTCCACCCACTGCCCCTGCTGATTTTCCTTAGATTCCTTTTTCCTTGATCCTGTTACCATTGCCCTTTCCTTGGGAATCTACCCTCAAAAACTTCAAGTTTTATCTATGTTCTTGAAGGATGTTTTGTCAATTTGCTATTGCACATCCATTTCACACAAACATTTTCAGTGCTTTGAGCCCTTTGCTTGGTCCCGGTGCCTTCACTGGAACAATCAGTCGCAGTGGGTCTGTGCAATTTGTGTGCTCTGAGATTGTTCTCAGTCTCACCATGCCCAAGGAGCATTTGCTGTATTAGGTGCTGTGTACACATGGGGTTTCTTTATCAAGGAAACCAATATACAATTGATTCTTGTACCTGTTTAGGATCTGTGAACCTATTTTCCCACATGATATTTTTTTAGGTTTGTGGGCTTTTGGCTTTCCTGTCCTCTTTAGTCTTTTAATGGAACATTCTGAAATACTCACAAACTATTCCACATTCCAGAAACCTCTAGTGGAGTGATTTTATTAGGTGATGCATACCTGTTTATGTTTGCATTGAATAATATCTAGGTAAATATCATAAAGCCCTTCAATCCTGCTTATATATTCTCCACATTAGAAAAATGAGTAAGCATGAAGATTAGTTTACCAGTTGAAATGTTTAAAGTAGTGACTAAGACAGATACATCAGCTAACCCAAGACATAGAAGCATAACCATAAATGAGTAATGTATATTTTTCAAATATTATGTAATTAAGCAATGCAAAGATGTACCACAGCAAGAAGTAAAAAAAGGAAAACTATGTATTTATATCAGCTGATGCAGAAGAAAATTTGAAAAAAATCTAAAACTATTCCTGACCCAAACTCTCAGCAAATCAGGAAAGCGGAGAACTTACTTAACCTGATAGTGAAAATAAACAAAACCTGACATGTAGCAGTACAGTAAAAAGGGTCACATTTCCCCGGTGTGGTCAATGAAAACAGAACGGTCCTTGATTGGTGCTTACTTAACATCTGACTAGAAATCATGTATGAATTTTTCAAAGAATAAATTAAAAAATGACAAAGAAATTTTAAAATCATTCATGTTAGGAGGGAGAAGATAAACTCTTCACATTGTCTGCTATGTGAATACTTGTAGAAAATCAAAAACAATTCACAATAAAACATAGTAAATTAGCAGAGAAAAGCAGCATTACAGTAGAGAAGATCAATAGACAAACTTAAATTGCTTTCCTACATACCAGTCATGACTGACTAGATTGCGAATAAAAAGTCCTATTTAAAATCTTATCATAAATAGATAAAAGATATAGTTAGGTATATATCTAACAGTGTTCTTCAGCAGACAACTTTAAAATTGTGGAAGAAAAAAAGTCAAAGTTATCAGATTGTAAGAAACAGTTTCCCTGACTTGGAATGCTTTATGCTGAAAAGTGTTCATTCATCTCTCTTTAATCCATGTGGTTCATGCAGTTCTGATCAGTCTCAGCAGGTTACTATGGTGATTACAGCAAACTGATTGTACATTTATAGGAAAGGTAAAGGACCCATATGCTGTCACAGATTTGAGGTGAAAAATAAAGTTAGAAATTCAAAGTACTCACTTGAAGACCTAGTAAAGATTTTTAATCAGAATTTGAACATATGAAAATTAAATGAAATAGAGCTCAAAGAGAGACTTAAACAAATTTAGTCACCTCGTTTTCCACAAAGGAACAAAGAGATTCAAAGGAAACAAGATAGTCTTTTTAGTCTTTATTAAAAGGTAATTGAATAGTGTTCTTGCTACTGAGGCAGAATTTCAGAGACCAGACAAGATGTTTCTAGGAGGTCTAAAGCTGGGACACCTCGGAACCAGTGGCTGGTGTCTGCTTAACAACTGTTTTCTTGGTCACCTTATCCCATGGTGAAGGGCAAAGATCACATAGATACATGAGGAAAACTAGAATGGGGGACTGATGTCAGGTCCAGCAAGGTGTTCCTATGGTAGATAACCTACTCCAGAATGTTCTTAATGACCTTCCTCTAATAATGTCCCGACTGGGACCAAATGTTCAAATACCTGGGGTCTATTGGGAACACATAATCAAACCACCACCACAAGAATATGCTCCTGTGATTACTAACCAGCTCCTGAAACGATACTGTTAATCCATGGGTGAGGGCAAAGTCGCATGATGCAATCCTTTAAAGCGACCACCTCTCAACATTGTTGCATGGAGGTCAAGAAGCAGAGCATGAACTTTGGTGGAGAGATTCCATAATATAAATCGATATCTTTAAATACAGCTAGACAAACTTATAACTTTCAGACAATTAACTAAGCAAACAGAATGAAAACTACAAAAGCTGTATAGCAATATAGAAGCAGGAATAACATGGTGCAGCAATGTACTTGAACAGACTTGATGTAGGATAGAAGAAAGACAGCCTTTACTAACTTTACAAACTTCTGTACTGTGAGACACTTGAAACAATGAAATGACTATTCAAAAATGAGATAAGATGCTCAAAATACAGACTGATAGGTGGATGCGACCCACAATATGAAAAGAATATTTAAAATTCATGATTATAAAGACATAATTTTAAAATGTGAGAAAGAATGTCAACAGATAGGTCTCTAAAGCCAAGCAGGTTGTAGAAAGCATGTGAGAATTTGCCATTAGGGAATTCTGAATTGAATGAACAGTGGGATGCTCCCATACACCCACCATAAAAAGTAAAAACAACAATGCCGATCGGTAGCAAGAAGGCGGCGCAGCTGCTGCCCTCCTGGGTATGCCTGCCAACAGTAGACGCCCTTGTGAAGACACTCGGGCTAAACTTTTTCTTACCACACAATCCTGTGTCCTCACTTCCTGCTCTGCCCTACCTACCACTCAGTCTACACTCTCACTGCACATGTGGCTGATCTGTAAACTTTCAGCTGCTTAGAGACCTGTGTATAAAATTATTCAAAGTACCCAAACCCTTGAAAAAGATCCAGTCATTCACTAGGTAACTGGGTACACAGACACTGGTACCCTGGCATGAATAATTCAGTGATAGAAAGCAAAGAGGGTTTGAAGGGAGATGAACAAGCCCCACATCTACCCTTCCATGTCAAAAAAAAAGCCAGCCTGAAAATGTTCTAAAAGATGTGATATTCTGAAAATTGGGACTTGTTCTCTAGGACAACAAACAGAAAATGTGCATAAATAAATATAGAAGTGGACTAGCTAGATTGCCCTACAGCTAGTAGAGACTGGATATTCTGACGGTGGCCATCTGCATGCCTGCATGACAGAGAAAAGGAGCCTGTGACTGCTCAGTCCACAAAGCTGGATGCTCAGAAGTCCTAACCTTCTGCTGTGAGCCTGGAGGATTCCTGCAGTCACAGCTCTTCAGCTCACCTTGGAACTGGAAGAATCTGAATGACTGCAGCCACAGAGTTAGAGGCGCTTGTCAGCAGGAGGGGAAGGTAGAGCTGCTTCTTCTCCCACGTCTGTATCTGGGTCCCTGCTGGAAGGTGTCACTTCTTCTGAGGGAGTGACTCCCAGTGTCCCCAGGAAATCTCTCCTAGAAAATGCCTTCCTATCCCCACTTGAGGTATGTCTCTTAGTTTCTTCTAGACCCAATCAAACTGACAACCAAGAGTGACCATGATAGATCTCTAAAAGTGGAAGAAAAGAATTGAATCACATATGATTATCCGGCAGGGGATGAAACTATTCTGAACACTGCCAGACCGTGGGTACACTGCACTGCGAATTTGGTAAACCTACTAAACTTTATAACACAAGAGTTGTCCATAAAGAATACGTGAGTTTGAATGTAAGCCACGTCCCACAGGCTCACGTGTTTGAATACTTGGTGGTGCTGGGGGAAGCTGCGGAATGACAGCGGATAAAGCCTGGCTGAGGAAGTCAGTGACTGGGGTGGCCTCTGAGGTTTGGCAGCTCAGCCAGCCTTCTGATCGCTTTCTGCTTCCTGCCTGGGACTGTGACTTGACCAGACAGCCTCCTGCTCCGCTGACCGTGCCTTACCTGCCCGCTGCCTCGTGTTCCCAGGCATGATGAACTGAATCCCCCTGGAAATGAAACCAAGTAAATCCTTTCTCCCTTAAGCTGCTTTTGTCAGGGTATTTTACTACAGCA
>NW_008337322.1:2655705-2669267 GCF_000622305.1 Nannospalax galili | reverse complement strand
GGCTGTAGCTTAGCTGCAGAGTTCTTACACAGTGCGGGATGCCCCAGCCAGTCATCAAGGCTGTCTGATCCTGCTGTATGTTCTTTAAAAGCAAGTGCTCAGTGGAGCTGAACAGTGAAATAAACGGACGGAGGGTGCTCGGGTGTGCGCCCCATTGTAGAAGGTGTGTAGACATGTATGGGGTGGGTGCTAGGATTGTGTGTATGATTGCTGGTGTGTGTATATGTGTGTGTGTGTGCTAGAATTGTGTATAGATGATAGATAAATGATAGATAGATGATAGCAGTGGAGCTGAACAGTGAAATAAACGGACGGAGGGTGCTCGGGTGTGCGCCATTATAGAAGGTGTGTAGACATGTATGGGGTGGGTGCTAGGACTGTGTGTATGAGTGCTGGTGTGTGTATGTGTGTGTGTGTGTGCTAGAATTCTGTACAGAATATATATGGAGGCCAAAGGATGATTTGGAGGAGTTGATTCTCTCCTACCATGTGCATCCCAGGGAGATAGATAGATAGATAGATGATAGATAGATGATAGATAGATAGACAGACATAATAGATAGATAATAGATAGGTGATAGATAGATGATAGATAGGTGATAGATAAATAGATGATAGATATAGATGTACATCATGATGAGATGGCACTGGACATGTCACTGAGAACTTTAGTTATGGTACAGATTATTAAACATACACGTTTATAACTATGCATATTTATTTGAGCTGAAATGTTCACATGTGTTTCCTTGGCAACAGTGACATCATAGTGGCCACAATGAGGCCAGTGAGTTGGCACAATGGGTAAAGGCAACTGCTTCTGGGCCAGATGACTGAGTTTAAGCTATGAGACACACATGTTGGTGGGAGAGAACCAAGAAGTTGTAATGTGACCTCCATACCCACTACACACACACACACACACACACACACACACACATCCATACCCACCATACACACATACACACACACACACACATCCATACCCTCCATACCCACTACACACACACACACACACACACACATCCATACCCACCATACACACACACACACACACACACACATCCATACCCCCCCCACACACACACACACACACACACACACACTCACACTACACACACACACACACACACACACACACACACACACACACATCCATACCCATCACACATATACACATACATATACACACACACATCCATACCTATCACACACACACACACACACACACACACACATACACACACACATCTATACCCATCACACATATACACATACATACACACACACACACACACACACACACACACAATGGAATGAAAATATAAAAATAAAAATGTCACAAACATGTTACGGCCAACAAAGACAGGAAAACCCTAAAAAGAGATAGGACGCAAAAAAGACTTCTGAGTAGATATTCCAGGAAAAGTAGGTTAACAAAACAAACCAAAGAAGTCAGAATTCAAATTAGAAAATGAATTTCCATTTACTTATACCTATATCTTCAACTAACAGATAAACGCAGAGTGCTTATTCCCTTCGTAGACAACTATCAACACTATCTGCATCCATCTCCTCTGAGGAGTGGGATTCTAACTCCTCACTCTTTCAGGGAACGTGGGGTCCAGTGATTCCTTCCAGAGAAAACAACTATGTAAAGGTCAGGAACATGATGACATGGCCATTGAGAAAGCCAATTGTCAGTACTCCCACTAAGGAGATAAGGCGCACACCAGCAGGGCAAGGCATGTTGCTGTTGTGCAGTCTTGACATGGGGTGTTAGCACACTTGTGCCCTGTGTTATGTGCAGTCTTGGCATGGTGTGTTATGTGTCTTGACATGGTGTGTTAGCACACTTGTGCCCCGTGTTATTTGGTAGTCCTCCTCTTCAAACACATAGTTTAATCATGAGATAATCATTACAATCATCATCAGGAAAATCCAAAGGGAGTTGGAGTTTTATAAAATATCTATATAGTATAATTAAATCTTTCAAGGTCATTGGAGACAGGAGACGAGAAGTTGTCAGAAGCTGCAGCAAGCTATGGAGGTGGAGGACTGGCTACTGCATGTCTGGGATCATGGGACACAAAAGGATGTTGGGTGGAAACCTAGAAATTGGGAATATTGATTTTAATATTAATTCACTAATTGAACAAATGCATCATAATAATGTAAGATATTAATGATAGTGAGCACTGGGTAAAAGGTAAGTTGAACCTCTATTGTCTCTCTCTCTACTCTGTCTGGTTTTTCAAATCCGATCTCTCACAAAAGAGTCCTAAATCCTTCACTCTTCTAACAATTGCCACAGCAGGTAATATCCTAACTATATACCAGTGATGACAACACTCATTTTGTCTCAGTACACTGGGAAAGCAAACTTGTAGGAAAGCCCAATTCTCGTCTCTAATACTCATGCACACTGAGCATTCAGACAACACACAAACACCACACACAGACACAATACACATAGACACACCACCTCACACATACATACCATACACACACCACACATATGTACTCATACACACATCCACACATCCACACCACACGTTAAACACATATACTCTCATATACACACATCGTCACACATAATTCACACCCACCACTCATACCGTGTACACACAAAGCCACACATATGCCTTCATATATGCACATACACACATACCACACACTGCATGTACCATAAAAACACACATTCACTCAGAGCTCACACATGTTCATACACAACCACACATACATAACCACCATGTACACACACACTCATAACACAGACATGCACTCATACTCACACAGTACACACTCACACACACTACTCACACATACACACACAGCACACAAAATCATACACCCATTCCCACACATATCACACACACTGCACAAACACATATCTACTCACACACCACACTTCCATTTCCACACAAATCCACACATAATTGCAATACGCACATGTACTAATAGATACACACACACTCACACATACAGATGCATTAATTCTCTCTCTCTCTCTCACACACACACACATACATGCACTCACACAACACATACCACACAGGCACATACTCACACACTACAGTCATTCACACCACACTCTCCACACAAGTACATATCTCCAGCAAATGGCCTGAGCGATGAAGAAAGCGTCATAAATCCTAGAGACCATCCAGAGTGTGGTATCTTTTTTCTTTTATTTCTTCATCCAAGAAACTCACACAATTCATTTTGTATAAACTCTGCCATTTGCCAGAGAAAATCATCTGAGGTAAGTTCTCTGATTCCTATCACAGTGCATTTCAACACAACCTCACATACATAAACCATCTACGTTCCAGTTCAAAGAATAGTTTTCCCTTCCATTCCCCAGAATGTCTAATATTAGAAACTCATTTGCTCTTTGGTAGTTCTTTAATATGTGGGTAAGGAGACTAAAGCATTCCTTGCCCTGGGCCAGTAAGTAAGTGACAATCTGCAAATTTAATATAAAAATGATTAGTTTTTATAGATAGTGGTGCAGCCCAGTCAAGCCCTGTAAATACACTCTATTAAATAGGTTAAAAATAAAAACTTCTTGAAAGCTTTTATTTATAGCACGTTTTTTCTATTGTAAAGAGTGGAGGTTTAAACCTGGGAGAGATGTCAGTGTGGAGTTTTTTAAATTTTGCTTATTTTTATTTATATTTTATAACTATGAGTGTTTTGACTGCTTATATTAAGTGTCAGATGTATGCACTGTCCCTAGGGCCCTGGAAGCAGGAAGCAGGCACTAAAGCCCCTGGAGCTGGAGATGTGGAAGGTTGTCAGCTGGCACATGGGTGCTGGGAACAGGACCCAGGTCTTCTGAAAGAGCAGTCAGTGCTCTTAACTGATGGACCATCTCTCTAGTTCCCTCAGTGCAGGTGCTTAATATTTGTGTAGACATACTTATCTGTTTCAAAGAGTTTTTTTTTTTAATGAACTGTATTTTTGCATCTGTGCAGCTGAAGAAAGGCAAAGCTCATGGCCTTCAAGATGAAATAGTCGATACATTTCTGTTTGTCATCAGTGATTTGATTTTTTTTAATTAACCCATGGGTAGCTCACTTCAGCATGGAGGAAGGTTTAATAACCGCAAATTAGGGAGATGCAGTGGTTCCATGCATTTCGGCCTTATGCGGTCATCTTTTCACTGATCCAATCCAAGGAAATCTAAAGTTAGCAGATACTTATACATTTATTATTAATTAATTCCTTAAAAGTAAAATTCTCCCATCAAAAACACAGTTTATAAGGTCTTTTCATAGATCGCTACCAGAGGGAAACTGACTAGGGTAAGACGGAGCAGAAACAGATATATCACGGGTGATGTTTCTGAGCAGAGCTCAGTAATAAAGATTTTATTGTGGATTTTATTTACTTTTGTTTATTTACTGTTTTTGGTTTTATTCACTTTGGAGAATGATAGAAGCAGAGACGCAGCCTTTTAATGGACCAGAGCACTTTGTCCATTAGAAAGATACTGCCTTGTTTACAGCCGGCAGAGATCCAACTTCTCCTTCTTTACCGCGGAAAGACAGACCCTTCAGTATCCAAACCACACCTTGCCTTACTTTTACGAAAGGAAGCCAATGACGTGGTATAATACAAAGGGTACATAGTTAGTCTCCGTCCCTGTGTTCATAGGCCTGTCCTCCATCAGACAGACCATAGACAGATGCCATCTTCCCAAGCATGGCCGCCTCTTCTAGCATCATCATCACAGCTAAGCTTGATTGTTACACTCCACAGGAAAGGAGGGGCAGGGAGAGCTAGACATGGCCTCCCAACCAACCAGTCAGCCCTAGTTACAGGAGGGGAGAAGTGATATACACTGAGGAAGTAGACCGGAGGCTCTCTCCCCATTTTGTGCAGCTCTTGGGGAGTCACCAACCATGTTGGGATGAAGACTTTACACTACCAGTATGACCTTAGGTGGGGCACCCACATTCCTGAAAGGAATCCCTCAGCATTTCTCTGTAAGTAAGCCCACGTAGTGAACAAGGTAGGAGGGGGCAGAGGTTGTTTACTCTCCCTCTCTCTCTCTCTCTCTCTCTCTCTCCACAAGGGACTAAGTTAGATCTTCAGAATCTGTGTTTTTTAAAAAAAGCCAGGTATAGAGGCACATGTGGTGTCCCAGCACTGAACTGGGGACAGGCAGATTTCTGGGGCTTGCTTAGCCTGGAGAGTTCCAGATCAGTGAAACACTGTCTCAAAAAGAAGGTGGAATGACTCTGAGTAACAGCATTAGAGATTTTCTTCTGGCCTCTCCATGCATGCACACACATGGATGCAAACCTGCATTCACAAGTACATTACACACACACGCACACGCACACGCACACACACACGCACGCACACACGCACACGCACACGCACACACACGCACACGCACGCACACACGCACGCACGCACACACACTTGAAAGACACATAGGTACCAGCATGCTGAAATCTTCACTATATTGAGGCCGTATGTAGGAGGGGTAAGATTGCTAAGTGTCATGTGCTCACCTCTACGTCAACAGTTTTGCTTCCTTTGAGGACTAAAGTAAGTCAGCATCACTTCCTAGAACTGGAAATCCTTCCATGTTGGAATTTGATAAGGTTTGGAAGGGTCTCTCTCATGTCCGTTCTCCAGTTTCCATAATCATCAATGAGTGTTCAGTCTCTCAAAGCCACAGTCCGCGTCCTAGCAGACATCAGTGTTGTAGTTGGTTGGACTGAGATGCTAACTGGTACAGATGAAGTCACCGAAGAAAGGACATTTTGTTTCTAACAGCAGTTAGTGTCTTTAAACTCACAAGTTGATATTAGAAGCTAGGCATTTCCATAAAAAAAATTTTTTTATTAATTTTAGTGTTCGCTCACAGTAAGAATACAATAGGATGGTTTGACAGCAATGTATTTGGTACAACCGCCGTGTAAAATGAACGTAGAGTGAAGACTGCACAGTGAGCTTGCTGCTCTGGGAAAAGTGCTTGAGAGATCAGCATGATAGTGAGTTTCTGTCTAATGGCCTATAGCAAAGTGCTATAGAAAGGAGGAGTTCGGAGGAGGGTGGGTGGTTTTTCAATCAAGTTCAAAGAGAAGAGACAATCCAAAGACACTTGCTTTACAAGATTGTGATAATGGGACATGCCAGACCCTGAACTTCAAGTTTAATGTCACCATCAAAGGAGGCTTCTGGGTTTCTTGCAAGAAGGTGTGTGTATTTGTAACGTCAGAGGAATGAGTGCTGTCGGTGAGGTCAGTGGGAGAAAACTGAGGAAGAAAAGTACCAGTAAGAAAATGTCAACTGTAGACGTGCAGGGCAGAGTTAAAGAACACTGGAACCAGCAAAAGGGGACCCCACTGAAGTCACGGGCACTGTCTGCTTTTGAGCTTTTGAAGATCTGAGTTGTCGTGGATGATTACAACGGAAGCCGAGATCCAGAGCTAACAGCTGAATCAACGGATTCCAGAAAAAGTCCATCAAACCCCACTGAAAATGATCTGCGTTTTGTTAAGTGCAAAGTTTGCAAACAAAATATTGATCAGTCAGGTCTCAACTCACAAGGGTGATTCAAAATAGTGTGAAATAAAGAAACTTCGTTTAGACAAGACAACGTCATTGTCTGATGCAAAGCATTGTTAGATGAGCCACAGAGAAGCCAGGAGACAGGGGCACAGAAGTCTGTTTGTGCCCTCTGCCAGAGCTGTGTGGTGAGGGCAATCCAGCCTCAAATGGACCACAGATACCTCTGCATATGAACTTGATGCTTCCGGCCCTCTTCTGATTTCTGTGCCATTGCACTACATGGATGCACTCACATGCAGGCAAAACACTCATACACATAAAATAAAAATTTAAAAAAAAACTTTTTTGAATAAGGCAGGGTGTGGTGGTGCAGGCCTTTAATCCCAGCACTTGGGAGGCAGAAACAGGCGGATCTTTGTGAGTTCAAGGCCAGCCTGGTCTACATAGTGAGTTCCAGGACAGCTGGGGCTACGAGGAGACCCTGTCTCAAAAAAGACAAAAAAAAATTAAAATTAAAAAAATTTAAAAATTAAAAAAAAATATATTCCTAAAACTAGGATACCTGCCCAAGGTTGCAAGCCAGCTCTTTCAAGGAGAGAAATTCCAAGCCTGGTACTTGAACATTTTCCTCTTTACCTACTTGAGGACGTTATTCCAAAATTCCCTTTTCTCTATTGAGTAATATTCTGTGTTTTTGCTCCTTATCGAGCCTCTTTACTTGAACACACAATTGTGCTCTCAGTTCTTTCACAATTTAAAGACAGTGCAAGATTCTGATTTAACCGTCACTTTTGCTCAGTTTTCAAATTCCCTTCCCCATCTTTTGCAACCATTTCCAGGATTTTCTCTCCAATCCCTTAGCTTCTCTCCTTTTCTGATGTTGGAAGCAGTTGAGTTTCTATCCTCATCGTACTGGAACTGTTACTGGCATTAGACGCATTGCACAATCTCTTCTATTGTGTGTTCCTCCGCCCGGACTCCTCCCCGGCCCGGACTCCTCACTTTAGCTTTCATCTTCCTGTAGTTACCTTGTCTCGCACGGCTGTTTCCTTTTTCCTGATCCTTTATTATTGTAATACCCCGAGGCCCAGACTTTAATCCTCTTTCACTCTTAAGCTACATTGATTCTTTTGGTGATAACATCCTGGCTCCATTTTAAAGCCATATATGTGCTAATTCAAAAGTTTATCTTTCTAGTCCATACTCCTCTTCCATGTCTATGTAACTAAATAAATATTCTGATTCTTTACCTGAAAATCTCACAGAAGCTCCAACTCAACAGATTCCAAATGGTGTGCTAAATACCCCTAAGACAGGCTCATCTGTAAGTGCCATGTCCACTTATTCCTTCCTCACACATTTCAGTAGTTGCACAGGGCAACATTTTTGCAACAGTTATTCTAAATTGCGCTGTCTCGATGAAGGGGAAGTACTTTTAAAAATATTGCAATCCAATACATGGATGCTTGAAGAATATGACAAGTACTCTGGGAAAGAATTAGATGTAAGTTCAAGGAAGCACCAGGTCGAAGAACTGTGACTCAGCAGTGGGAGAGAAGTCTCTTGAACAAGACTGGATTAAGCCAGGTTTTTCTGGAGCAACACTGCAAACTAGCAGAGAGAGTAGGAAAAACTATGAAGACCTGAAAATAATTTTAAATGATTTTAAAGTCTCAGTAATAAAGGGCATTTTAAGACATGCTGAGACTCAAAACATTTTGCCTTTTACACCCTGTTCAGAAACCGCGGAAGGAGCACCGCCCATGCAAGACATGAGGGACCCAAAGAAGAGACACAGGAAGTGGGACATCTAAGAGGAACAAACAAACACAGAAGGTCCGTATATTACCCAGTTAGAACCCCAGGGAGAGCCAGCTCTGGAATTCTACATGTACACGAATGGTTATCTCTACAATAAGAGGCGATGGATAATGATTGCAAGATAGATTTGTAAAGGGTAAATAGATGAGAAGAAGAAAGATGATGGACTAGTAGGTTCAAAGATGATGGGATAGATGGTTAGGTAGATAGAAGGTAGGTAGATGGTAGATAGATGATAGATAGATACAGATGATGATAGATGATAAATAGATTAGATAGATGATATTTAGATGATAAATGATAGATGACAGACAATAGATGACTGATAACTAGATAGATTATAGATGATTGGTTGATAGATAGATGAGAGATAGATGATAGGTAGACAGATGATAGATGATAGACGATATACAGATAGATGATAGATGAATAGACAGACAAATGACTGAAGCTAAATGAATAGATAAATGCATAGATGATGGTCATGTTGTTACTTCATGGAATGATAGATAAGATGAATTATAGGTAGATGTTGGATTGATCAAGAGTCACAAAGATATAGGGGCATAGATGATAGTAATGCTGGTAGATGATAGATAAGATAGTTTATAGGTAAGTGGATGCATGATTCATAGAGATGATAATAAGTATTTACAGAAAGAAGGAAGATAAGGAGAGAGGAAGGAGGAGACCGAGCATTGCATGACGTTTCCTCCTGAGATGTGCAGACATCTCTTCATCCCAGCTAGGACACTGAGGTCAGATTGACTACACAGTTCCACCTAAGATAACTTGGTGAGCCCATGAGTTCACTGGGATTCATTACAGAGCTCTGGAGTCTCGAAGGCAGCTGCACCACGAAGTGCCCACCCAGCATGGGCAACGACTCACAGAATGTGCACCCTAGAGCTCTCCATCTAACAGACAGGTGAATTCATAGACATCTCCTCCAGTAACTGTCCACTGTTTGTATAACCTCGGGGGCGGGGGCTGCTGAGTTTCGACTTCCTGAGATTCCCCCAGACTTTGAAGGTACGTGAATTTCCTGAGATGTTGAGCCTCCCTTCCTTCCCAGGAGCTATGCTGCAAATTAGCTGTACAGCATGGGGCAGGGCAGGATTGAGCGGCATTCTTTAAGTATCAAGAAATAGCTCATTTGAGATAGGGTCTCCCTGTAGCCCAAGCTGGTCTGAAACTATGTGGACCAGTCTGGCCTTAGTCTCACAGAGCTCCACCTGCCTCTGCCTCCAGGGTGCTAGGATTAAAATTGTGCGCCACCACACCTGGTTCTTGTGTATCAAAATTTGAAACTCATGTAACAGTTCCAGGAAAAACTATGAACAGAAAAATTAAAAATTATAAAA
The DNA here is from genome assembly GCF_000622305.1 of Nannospalax galili. NCBI lineage: Eukaryota > Metazoa > Chordata > Mammalia > Rodentia > Spalacidae > Nannospalax > Nannospalax galili. The sequence goes on along the minus strand of NW_008337322.1, from coordinate 2,659,548 downwards.
ATAAAATCACAATATTATATAGTAATAACAAGATGCTTTTCTAAGAATTATAGAAAGATGTTTCTACAGATAAGAGAAATACTTGCATAATTATTAAACTCTATGCATTGGAACTTAAAAATTAGCCTTATTAGCTTATAAATTTAGTATATTTAGTAAGGGCTATCCAGTTTGAGAGAATGGTTAAGTTCAAGTAAGAGATTGTTGAAGAGAATTGAAAGGTCATCCCGCATGAATAAGTCAGCAGGGGTAACGTCTGGAATGGATGAATCAGACGTATCAGGCACATCACCGCATGAGGAATAAAGGGAAATGGTTAGGTTGGTTACACTGCAGCTTTTGAGCAGAAGTTATGAACACAGTGTTTGATCTGTTTCTTTTTCTATTATTATCGTTTTACATTTATTTTAATTTTTATAACACCCTGTTGGAAGATTTAGCTCAGACATGTGGTTAAAGTGAAAAGCAAAAGAGGAAAAAATTAAATCGCATTTTCCCACTGTAGACATGCTACACACGACTCACAAGTTTACACACAGACTCCTTGAGAAGACACTCAAGAAAAGGTTTCAGAGTAGTCTGTGAATAGGTTACAAGTGTGCAGGCATGGGCAGAAGAACCCTTTTCACTATACATGTTTATGAAATGTTTAAATTATTTTTCATGAAAATAGATTTTGAGCTATGATATCCATGTATTAAAATATCAACCGCACAAGACTTAAACAGCAATAAAAAGATACAAACGTCGGAACGGAACAATTTAGGAAGAGGGGGCGAGGTGGTATAATATGATAATCATTACATGTGAGAAATTGTCAAAATAGAAAGAAAATGACTAGAATAAAATTTAGGTCCTTAAGCTGAGTATAGTGGTGCACACCTTTGATCCCAACACTTGGGAGGCAGAGGCAGGTGGATCTCAGTGAGATCAAGGCCAGCCTGGTCTGCATGAGTTCCAGGCCAGCTGAGGGTCTCAAAGGAACAGAACAACAACAGCAAATTCTTTTCACTGGCAAATGCCAAAAATATCTCTTTTCTTGACTTTTATTATTTATTTAATCAAACTCCAAAGAGGTGAAGAAGGTAAGTATATGTTGAAGAGGATTTTGCATTGTGGGCTGGAGAGATGGTTCAGCAGTTAAGAGCACTGTCTGCTCTTGCAGAAGACCGAGGTTCAATTCAAAGCACATACATACATGCAGTCAATATACTATACACATAAAATAACAATAATAAATAAAACACTTATAAAAAGATTTTGCATTGACAAATGAGCTGCTCCGGAGTGCTTTGATTAGCTACAATGATCAGGCTGAATGAGGTGGAGGTGGTATCTGAGACTGTTTCCTCTCTGACATCCTGGGTCTGAGAGTTCAAAGTCAGGGGTTGGTGCTTAGGATTTCTCTTAAAGTCTTACTTATCCTTGGTATCCAGACATCTCCACCTCACAGGGTCCACAGACGACCTTCCATAAATCTCCATATCACCACCGGAGTGTGTGACACAAAAATTGTTTCTGCTAAGTATTTATGAAAGTCTTACACCCCCATTTTGACCTCAAATGGCCCAAGAGTGTGGACCACAGTTCCCTGTTCCCTCCTTCTGAGTGAGCATGAGGCTGACTGCACATCACAAGTCCATAGACATGAGCTGAGAAATTGACAAATCTCCCCACAAGAAGCTGCCCTTGATGTTTGCTGACGATGAAGGTGTTGTGCCACAATCTGCGTCGTTCCACAGGTGGGAGATCAGCCTTGGGCCTGGGGCGACCTGTAGTAAGTCGTGACAGTTCTCAGTAAACCTCAGGGTAATGGACAATTCAGAAGTGACTGTCAATGACCACAGACTTCAATGACCACACTCCTTCAATCAAGAGCAGACTCTTGTAGATTACCAGAGAGAAGAGAGGGGTTCATGGCAATTATCAAGAGACTGGGCTCTATAACATGACTTGAAACTGGTGATTAGATGAGCTGCAGAATAATAGAGACGTTCAGACCCTCTTTGAGGTAAAAATCACAATATAATCGAACACAAAACACTGGCGACCGTGGGGCAATCATACACATCCCCATGCTGAAGACAGATATTTTAATCTAATAATTAGTTTCACCATGAATCAAATTCTTTTTAGTCACTGAAAGAAATAGTCTTTAGTTTAATTCTAATGAGGATAAAGCTTTGCTTCATTTGACCAAGAGTGTTTAAGATTTGCACAATAATGTGTAATAGAGAAAGTCTTTAACAGGCATCTTCTCCATTCTAACTAGTGCATAATATTGGTTTTGCAATCATTTAGTAATTATATAAGGAGGACATATTTATTACGAATTATTGATTTTATAATTACTATTGCTGGGATTCACATTATTACACAACGAAAATCTTTTAATATACAATGGTCTTCACCCTCAGCTGGTGAAGACACACTGTAATGCGATATTGAAAGTAGCCAACGGTAGCTTTTTATTGGCATTTTTTTTTTGACCAACCAGTTAAACGGTTTGCTTTCTAAAAAATATTGCTAATCGTGCTTAATCAGAGAAGAATGTCCAGTCCCAAGGTCATTGCTGGCTGTTGATTACAATCATCTAGTGAGCAGGAGGTTCCTATTTAATTGTAACTTAGTTTTGCTGAACTCATTTCTGGAAATTAAAAGTTATGACTGTAAATTTTCTTGCAACCAAATATACATCAGATGTCACCACCGTATACTGAATCATGACACATGAAGGTGTACCTCTTACAAAATGGATTTCCTGTTCCTGGGCGTGGTGGCACATGCCTTCAATTCCAGCACTAGGAAGGCAGAGACAGGCGGATCTCTGTGAGCTCGAGGCCAGCCTGGTCTACATAGTGAGTTCCAGGACAATTGGGGCTACAGGGAGACCCTGTCTCAAAAAGTAAGAAAAAAAAAATATTTCCTTCATGTGGGAGGTGTGGCTGCATTCCTCTTCTCCTGGACCTCAGTATGCAGAGTGTCTAGGCAGGATGCTGTCATGTCGTCATAGTTTATATTCTGGGCCAAGAACTTCTGATTATGTTTTTGCTTCTGTGAAGATGTGCAAAAAAGTTCATCTAAGCATATATTTTGATTTTGCTTGCCAACAGATTGTGAATAGCTGATTTAAGGTCACTGTCACCTCCAAATGGGAAAAGATTAGGTTTCTGAGGACCAGAAATATTAAAAACTCAGCCCAAACAATATTTGCAGCTCACTAGAATTCAAAATTGTTGATTTTCATCCTAGAAACATCCCACAGAGTCCTGTAAAGGCTGGGAGTCTCTTCTGCTCTTTCCATCTGTCAGATTATCACTATCTTGGGGAAAAGATCCCTGAATAGATCTACCCCACCTTTATCCGTGTTGCTGCTCTTCTGGGTGTCCTGTGAAGCTGCTAGAAGAAACACGCATGCACTCAAATACACACACACACACACACACACACACACACACACACACAGCTTTGTTTTATTTGCAATTCATGCAGGTTGTGTCTAAATAGAAATCCAGAAAAACGCATCTTTTTACTTTACTTACACGGGCAAAGCACTATTTCTGGATGTTCTGCCATGTTGTTAAGAAAACTACTGGTGCAGTGTATGCAGCTGTTGAAACTTGGGGCCAGGACCGGAGCCCACCGGGTTCAGGTGGGAGAGTCGCAGACTCCAGCCTCTGTCTTTCATTTGGAAAATGGGACATATTAAGGTCTTCCAAGAAGTGGTTCCCTAGACAGATGTTCAAAGGCCTTTAAAATCTCATCAGCCATGGACTTGTCCAGTTTATATAACAGTGTGCCTCCTCCTCCTCCTCCTCCTCCTCCTCCTCCTCCTCCTCTTCC
>NW_008337322.1:2626688-2655229 GCF_000622305.1 Nannospalax galili | reverse complement strand
AATTCTCCATTACACTGAATTCGGATTCTGAGAAGGGGAATTCTAGCTGTGGTTACTGCAGATGAAAAACAGTCCTTTGTAGGCTCTCACATTGTTATTTCCTAACTTCATATGGTAAAAGCATCTTCTCTATCAGTACCTCAGTAACTGTCCCAGAACCTGGGACACAGCCTTACTCCCCTCACAACTTAGCACCAAGGGAAACCTGTGAACCCTGTGGTGAGCCAAACGCTGGGACAGATGGCAGATAGTTCATATCAACTTTACAGTAACTCGTGGAGTTGCAGTTATGAGCCCTGTTTTATAGACAAGTAGAAAATAGGATTCAGAGAAATTAAGGGATGTAGGTAAGGTCACAGAAGCAGCAAAATAATCCAGCAAAGATTTGAACCCGACCTTGAGGACTGTGTACCTTCCCACACTGCCTCTTCTGACAGTCTCCTCGTGCGTACAACACTTGGTAAATGTTAAGTGAATAAAATGTATAGTCTAATGAAAGTTTCAGAAAGGGCACATTCTATCATTTTGTCACCGTTAAGAGGGACTTCATCACAGTACTGGGTTGGTGTCTTCACACATGCCCTCCCATGTGAATACTGAAAGCCTTTCAGAAAGCAACCGAAATCTCACCCCTAGTCAAACCTTCAGGCCGTCATGATCTCTTTATTTGCGTGTCACAAATTACTATTTTATATTCCATTCAGAACATTTTTTAACTGAGTGGTTTTCTTGGTAATTCATTGCTAGACCTAATGGCAGAAGGCCTGTGATTCATTGCAGATCACTTCATAATAGCAGAGCCTTGGAAGTGGACGCCTTCCCTCTCTAATCAAGTTTAACCCTATTTAGCTTGTGCGGGTGCAGAGGTGGAATTCTGTAACACAAACATGCTCAGACCCAAATGAGGTAAACAGGAAGTAGCAAGTGACATCCAAATTATGAAATGCTCTAAAAGCAAGGAGATGTGAAGAAAGAGGGAGAGAGGGAAGGGGAGAGAGAGAGAGAGAGAGAGAGAGAGAGAGAGAGAGAGAGAGAGAGCTTTAAATGTAGGCTCCATTTAACATCCTAAGTCAGAACTCTATAGTTTGGGTTCATCATTCTAAAAACTGCCAGGCAGTGTGTGATCTGTGCACAGTCGTCTCTGAGTGGCACAGTTCATTGATAGTTTTCTCACAGTATCCTTTAATTACTTAAAACAGAGTATATGTTACGATGTTTGTTTTTCTTTTGAACACATAGAACTCCAAGTATTATGAGAAATGAAGAAGGTACAGATAATATTTGCATAAGTGAGCCTTCAGCCACTTCCCATCCTGGCTCAGTGTTAATAGAGGAGTGCATCCAGAAGCAAGAATAAAGGAATTTCACTCTTACACAGGCTCAGCGGTGACAGACAATAGGCTTTCTAAATAGAGAGAATGCAAGTTTCCCATTTCTGTTTTGTAAAATGTGTGGATCAGAAACAGGTGCACATTGAGTTTACCCCATGGGTGCCATGACATCACCTCACAGTACTGTAGACAGAACACGTGGGTAGAAGTTTGAAGCAGGATAGAGGACTTACCTCCCAGAGGCAGCTGGTCTATCCAGAAGATCGCAGTGAGAAACACTCGGGTTACAATCCTGATTTTCCCAATTCTATGTATGTTTCACAAAGATATTCACACTTCTAGAAGGTTCCATAGCAAAATGCACAGCCATCTGGAGTTTCAGGAATACTCTCAATGAAGCTGTTTTGTTTGGATTATGACAGAGTGGAAACGCAGCTTCCCCCAGTTGCGGTTGCCCACATTACCTCCTTTCTTAGAAGGTCCTGACTGCATTCTGTGCCTCCTGTGCATCTCTAGACGTCCACCCTACTGATAATGAAACAACTTTATGAATTATAAAACAAAATCCATAGTAGCAACTTTACCGAATCATTGGGACAGACAGCCAGATAAATCCATCCCAGAGCTGTGGGATTTCTTGTATGTAGCTTCCCCCAGCACTAGCACCTTTTGGTGTGAGAACCAGTTTGTGACTGAAGCCGATCTGGGTGTTGAACAGGGTACCCTCCAGTCTCACCTCTGTCCTAAGCAGTGGGATAGTGCCATGTGAACTACAATGTACTTCAATTTGCCATATATGGACATTTTGAAATCTTCCAAAACAGTGACTTACTTACCCACTCCCAAAATCAGTATTCATGAAACCCATCAGAGCTGAGGGGGCATCACATGGCCTCTAGTCAGTTTCTGTTCCCTGGAGAACGCTGATAATTGAGCCCCCCGCCGCCCCCGCAGTATCTATACTTGACAGAACTTTTCTGAAAAATGTAAGTAACTTGTCTTTCAAAACAAATCCCCAGCTCTTCAGGACTTCCGCCAGAGTCCTTTTCCCCTTGATCATTCCGTGAAAGGGAGGGTGTGTTGACAACTTACCATTCTTACGTTTTTCTGACAACTTGAACAGAGGACGTCACCCCAATAAAGTGTCTTTACTCCCTGATGGCATCATTACTTCATCTACAAAATAGGTGATTGAATGAAATGATTTGCAATCCATGCTCTATACTAAAGACTGTTTTCTTTGCACTTTTTTATTTATTTATTGCTATCTATCACATATCCCTGCTTCTAACTCCTGTTACAGAATTTCATGTTTTATGAAGAAAATACACATGTCACTCAGTGTTGTGTTTGCTTGAGGCAAAATCCTGAGTTTACTTTCATTGGACCACACTTTGAATAAACACTGATCACGAAATCAGGAAGGTCAGGTCGAGCAGGTGACAGGGGGATGGGCCCTTTCTTCAGGATACGGTGGTGAGCTCACAACTTCCTGCAGTCCTACGAGCGTTCCACGTCATCCTGAGAGCTTTGGATACTGCCTAGTACTTCACTTTGGTTCCCTTTCATTTTGCTTTCTTTCTCGAGGTCTTTAAAACAATCTCCATTTTTATTTAGCTCACAGACCAAGAATCCATTGGCAATGATTTAAAGATACAGAGCTTGTAGAGCTCACATTGCCCTTCTGAAAATGTAGGACCTAATACAGGACTAAGTGTAGATGAACAATATTTTATTGTTTGTGTGGCATGGTTTAGTAAAACAGCAACCATTCGGGAATCATTCTTGTTTGGCCTAGAGATGAGTTAGAGGATGCATCTTTGATCTCCCTTTCTAATTATGTTTTGCTTTGGTCTAATGTTAGATTAACAATTTGCATTTTCAAAGTGCATGCTGTCCATCAGTAGAGGAAGGGGCAGAGAAGAAAGCCTGAAGGACTGCAGAAGGGGGTGGCAGAGGAAAAAAAATCAGGTCAGGGAGAGGAAGGAGAGGCTGGAGAGAAGAAAGCAGGAGGAAAAGGGTCAAGGGTACAAAGAAAAAGTGGAGAGAAGAGAGGACCAGGCTGAGCTTTTCAAATCCTGTGCAGAATTCACAAAGCAAACCAGGGTGTAAATCACCCATTTCATGACACCCTTTGCTCCGTGGTCCAACCCTCTTCTGATTCTTAAAATTCTTTCCATCTTTCTCTTCACTCACTTAAGGCACTGAAGACCAATGAATGATCATGAAGTTGTGAAGAGCTTCTAGAAAGGTGAGATTTCAGAACAGGAGGAGAAGGATAAACTTCCAATAAATGCTGAGGTAAGAGATGAAGGCACCTGGACAACGCAGAAGACAAGAACTTACAAGACTTGCAGAATTCTAATCAACTGGTCAGTGTTTCTGATGCAGAGATTCCTCAGAATAACAGTTTAAACAGTGTGAAAGACCATCTCAGGGAGAGCTGAGAGCAGCTTCCTTCCTAGGGGAACTGTGAATGGTCTTTCAAGTCAAGCAGGACACAAATTAACAGAAGAGAAGGGATATTACACATCCAGAAAGAGAGGGGGAGAGAGAGAGAGAGAGACAGAGACAGAGACAGAGACAGAGAGAGACAGAGAGAGAGACAGAGAGAGAGACAGAGAGGTGGGAACAGTATAGCACAAATATCCATCACATTGAGCAGAGACTGGTAAACCCCAACTTATTTGACCAAGAAATTAGAAATAAAGAGACCTCAATAAAGAAATTAATAGGAAAAAGGACTTGGCTACTGGAAGGGGACAGACAGTGTCTTACAGGGTTGAGACTCTGGTGGGTCCAGTGGATGAATGCACACTGAAGGACACTGGGGACACAAAGCAAACACTGCATATATGTGCGAGATTTCATTCAACTGGGTGGGGAGCAGTGGAGAGGGAGGAGATCTATACACCTTCAAAGTACGTTGTGTGAAAATTGCAAAATACCAATAAAAATGCAAACATTAGAAAAAGAAATTAGCAGAAAACTTTTTAATCAAGAATTTTAGTTGAATCTTTGCAAATTTCATACCTTATATTTTGATCCTATTTAGATCCCCTTCTCTACCTGCACCTTCCCTTTACTACCCCCTGACCAATTTCATACAAGTTTATAGATGATATAGATGATATGGGATAGATGGTAGATAGATAGATAGATAGATAGATAGATGATAGATTGATAGATGATAGATTAGGTAGATGATAGATAGATAGATGATAGATTCTGCTTGTGATGCAGAATCCAGCAAATCCAAAGGCATCTAAATGGAGAGGTATGTGGAATTTTTGTTAGGAACCTCAAACAATGCCATCCTTTTATCATGAGCATGATGAGCAGGTTTCAAAACTTCCATATTATTCTCCCAAACTCTTCATGCTTTGCTCTGTATCCCTTCTCTACTGTGGTAATTAATTTGATGGACCAAAGTTTCATTAAATTACTATGCCCAGATATTTGGCCAAACATTATTCTGATTTATCTATAAAGATATTTTTGGTTGAGACTTCAATTTAAGTAAGAAAATTGAGCAAAACAGATTAGCTTCCTTAATGTGGACAGGCCTCGCACAACCATCTAGGGGCCTAAAAAGAAGAGGGAAATGGCTTTGGCTAAATCAAGAAGGAACTTCTATGGGCGAGACTCTTCAGACTTGTATGGCAGTGTCAGGATTTCCATCTTGAAAATGTTGGAGTTGTCAGCCTCCATAGTCACAGGAACCAATCCATAAAATAAACTCTCCCTCTTGCCCTATAGATAGATAGATAGATGATAGATAGATGATAGATGGATAGATAGATGATAGACAGGTAGATAGATGATAGATAGATGATAGACAGGTAGATAGATGATATATAGATGATAGATGATAGAAGATAGATAGATAGATGATAGATGATTGATAGATAGATAGATAGAAGGTAGATTGATATATGATTGATAGATGATATTTAGATAGATAGATTATAGATAGATGATAGGTAGAAAGATAGAAGATAGATTGATAGATGATTGATAGATAGATGATATTTAGATAGATGATAGATGACAGACAGATAAATAGATTATAGATACATAGATGATAGATAGAAGATAGATACACAATAGATAGATAGAGAGATAGATATAGATAGATAGATAGATAGATAGATAGATAGATAGATAGATAGATAGATGATAGAGTAAAATTTGTGTCTCCAAATACCCTAGGGTGTTGATTCAGCCAGTAGAGCCTGGTCAATCTACTACACGTCTCAACCTAAAATGACAGATTGTCCCTCTCACAGGATCCGTCGGTTTCCAGTATGTCCTCAGGTAGGGCTGAGGTTTCTTATCCACTGCCCAGGGTCTACATTGGGATTTGTCTGGCTGGAGCTTACATGGTATCTGTGTGCACTGTCACCATGACAATGAGTTCATCAGAGTCACTTCCCAGCTGTCTGGAAACTCTGCTTCTTTTTGTCATCCACCACCTCTGGCTCCTACGATTTTTCTGCCTGCCGTTCGCAGTGGTCCCTGAGCCTTGGGAGGGTGAGGTTTTATATCAGTGTCTTATTCAATGACAAACTTTCTGAGACATCCTATTCTCTGCACATTGGTCATTTGTGGGTTTCTCTGTTAATCACCATCTGCTGCATAAGGAAGCTTCTCTGGTGAGAGCTGAGAGCTCTTTAATCTATGGGTGTTACAGTACATTCTTAGGACTCACTTTAATGATATATCTATTCACAAAATAATATGATTGGGCTATTACCTGTGGTGTGCGGTCAGTCTAGACACATGTAACTAGTCCTGATTTCAATGTCAGGTATGAGCTCTGTCATATGAAGTGGATCTTAAATCTAATTAGAAAGGGATTGGTTACTTCCATAATTCATGTCACTATGGAACCAGTGAGCATTTCTTGACAGGACAGTTGGTGTAGCTTGCAGGATTTTCAGCTGGGTACAGGTGATGACGAATTTTTCTCTCCAGGTAGTACATGTATCACCTTCCAGTGCTGTGAAAGTTGGGCAGTACTGACAAAGCTTTGAAATCAGCATCAGCTTGATTTTCTCTTGATTTTCCCATGGACCAGGTGTGCAGTATCTTCAGCAATAGAGGGGCACTGGCAAGTTCTGATAGGTAACCAAGAGCAGGGACAATGGCCATTTTTGTTTGAAGGTCTATGGAACCCCTGGTCAAAAATTTCAAAAGAGAAAGTCCATTCCTGACACTGGGCTTCTACTTTACTAGCCCATGAACTCTAGTTGGGACAATGTCTCCCTATTATAAGGTAACTGCATTTAATTTCCTTTCATAGGGTATATGTATATATTTTAAGAAGCTTCTGTAGTGGTAGACTTTCATATGCCTTTTCTGGCTTTTAGTGTTGGTTACCCCTCCTCATTCTCCCTCCTCTGCCTGCCTTCCCATTCCTCACCCCAATTAACACCTCCTGCTCTACTCTTCCCCATTCCCCATTTAAGTCACCGCATTCAGTCCGGTCTCCCATGAAGCCACCCCCCAAGGCCAATTATTTGTTTCTTGACAATTCTGGGTTTCCCAGTTGAAATATATATAAATTTAAAGCTAGCTTCTAGCTATGAGAGAGAATTGTAATGTTTGTCTTTCTGGGTACAGGTTACTTCACTCGATATGATTGTTTCCAGTTCTGTCCACTTATCATCAAATTTCATGATATCCTTTGCATAGCCGAATAATATTGTGTTGTATAACTGTACCATACTTATTGTCCATTTGTCAGTTGATGGACATCTGTGTTGTTTCCATTCCCTGACTATTGTGAAAAAGGTGGTAGTGAACGTGGATGACCAAGTAGCTCTCTAGTAGGACACAGAGGTGGGAGGTCTAACCCCAAGAGTGGTCCAGCAGGGTTATATTGTAGATGGATTTCAAGCTTTTTCCTGTTCTGTAAGCTACCTCTTCACTGAAATGATGGTGTCCTTTGTTGGAGAGAAGCATTTTAATTTCACAAGGTCCCATTGGTCAATTTTTGGACTTAATGGCTGTGCTATAGGAAACTTGTTCTGAAAGTTCCTGACTGTAAGTTCCAGTGTGCTCCCTGTTTTCACTCTGTCTGATTCAGGATATCAGGCCTTATTTTGAGGTGCTTGAGCCATTTAGAGTTGAGCTTTGTGCATGGTGAGAGAGAAATCAGGATCTAATTTTATTATTGTACACGTGGCTGTCCAGTTAGAGGGTCACCGTTTGTCCTATAGTGTCATTTCTGAGGTGTAATTTTGCTCCTTTGTAAAAGAAGTCAGGTGATGGTAAAAGGGTAAGGGTCCCTGTATCAGTCAGTCATCTGTAGCTCTGATAGAAAGACTGACCAAAGCAGTTTACAGAAGGAAGAGATTATTTGGGCTTATGGTTCCAAGGGGGCAGGAGTCCATGGCGGGGAGGCACGGCGGCAGAGGTGGCTGGAGGAGCAGCAGAAGTTAAGCTCTCACATCTTCAGGCAGGCACAGGAAGCAAGAGAGCAACTCAAGATTCTGCACGGCTAAGAACTCTGTAAGCCTGCCCCCAGTGATGTGTTTCCTCCAGCCTGGCCACACCTTCTGAGACCTCCCAAAACAGTGCCACCATCTGGGCACAAACTGTCCAAATACTTGGAGCCTATGGGGGGCATTTTCATTCAAAGCACCACAGTCTTCAGTTCTATTCCACTGATCAATGTGTCTGTTTTTTCTGCCAGTGTCAGCTGTTTTTATGACCATAACACTGTAGTATAGTTTGAGATCAGGGATGGTACCGCCTTGGGCAATTTTTATGGTTCAAGATTGTTTTGGCTATCTTGGGTATTTGTGTCTCTATATGAAATTTGATTTTATTTTTACAATTTCTGTGAGAAATTGTGTTGAAATTTTAATGGGAATTGCACTGGATTTGTAGGTTGTTTCTGGGAGGATGACCATTTCCCCATTTTTAATACTGTTGGACTATGAGCATGTGAGGTCTTTCCCCATGTTGGTATCTTTTTCAATTTCTTTCTTAAATGCCTCAAACTATATTATTCATAACTTTCACTTCCATTGTTTGATTTATTCCAAGATGCTGTGTAGTTTTGAGGCTACTTCGAATGGGAACACACCCCTGGCTCCTTTCTCTGCATGGTATTTGTTGGTATATGGGAAAGCTATTCATTTTGTATCATGTCTAGTCACAGGATAAAGAATGTTGAAACGGATAGAAGAGAATACTTTAATGGAGGGGTTAAAAATAACATTTCTTATTCTGAAAACATCTCGAACTTCCTAAAAGGACGGGACACCCCAAAAGCTCCCATGCACACCCCTTCCGTGTCGTTTTCTTTAGAAATTCTTAGCAACAGTGACGAAAACAGTAACAACGGAAATTAGTTGATAAGACTATGTGCACTAATCCGTGAGTTTCTCCATCCAACCTAAAGCATTGGTGTCTCCATGAATCAAGCTCGTGTCCAGCCCAGTGGTCCTCGCCTTGCCGAGCCACACACTGTTACCGTATCCCTTCCAGCCAGAGTCCGACATGGTCTCCCTTCCTTCCTCACCTTTCCCTTTACTTAGACTGTTCCTCTCTGCTTAATGGAATATTAACGCAGGTTCTTTTCCGTGTGTTTTGTTTTATTTTGTCTTGTTTCAGACTCGTCTATTATGGACAGGTTAAAAAGCTATCTTGTTCACAAGACACTGATTATTTCATCATCCTTTTAACCTTGGTGGTGTCTATTACAGCGAACACTGGTCTTGAAATCAAATATTCTCTACTTTAATGTACCTGTGCACTGGTTTCTTCCCTGCGATGGGGCTGGGGGAACAAAAGAGGGATTAAAACTCAACACATCATAGGGCTGCTTTGAATTTCTCAAATAAATATCAGAGGAAAAGCATTTCACAGCACTCGTTAAGACTGGAGCCTACTATCAAGGAGAACAACATACCGCAAATTAGATTTTGTTTACACGTGTACCTGAGGTTTAGTTCAGCATGGGAAATGCAAAATTACAACTGAGAAACACAGCATTTAGAAGACCCAAGCCTTCCAAGAAGCTGTTTCTACCAAATTTTCTGTTTTAGAGAAAATAGTGGTTTCTTCTTTAATTATTTAGTTGATTGTATCATTTCTACAATTCATTTAGCCTGTGTAGACTTGGTCTCAAGATTTTAATCCAGAACCTGTCACTCATTTCCTCCGTGACCTTGGGCAAGTCACTTAATTTCTACACATCTCAATTTCTTTGTGTGTAAAATTGGGATAATAATCTTGACCTCACAGAGAGGTTGTATGAATTAACTGATTAATGATTATAAAGCAATTTGGAAATACAGAACACTATATAAATGCTAAGTGTTGTTATTAAGCAAATCAATTCAGAAAATCAAGATAATGACATTTCTTTTCAATCTATTTCTTAAAGTGCTTAACGCCTTTGCATCCAAGCTTAGTGCTCTAAAAAAGCAGTTTAAATATTTATAACTTGAAGTTTTCTAGTTTAATCAATTCCTACTGCAGAGCAGGAAAGAAAAGGGGAAAAATCTCTTTAACTAGGAGACTGAAGTCATCACTAAATTTTACTTTTACTTGTTCGCACTTTAAGAAAAAGTCTATTAAACAAGCATCTATCTGTATTTCTCTCCATTATATATTTATCACCTATCTATCACCTTTTAAATATTTGTCTTCTATCATCTATCAACCAGTCACGTATTTGTTATCTATCCATCATCTTTGTAAATATGTATCTATTTTTCTATCATGTATCTATCGTGGTATCTATTTTGTATCTTTATCTATTAATCACTTCTAAATATTTATCCTCTATCAAAAATATCTGTCATATATTTATAATCATCTTTCGGAATCTTGGAATTCTAGAGCTAAACTGAGCCTTAAAGAATCTCTATTTCCCTTCCTCTGCTTAACTGATGTCGAGAAAATATTTGAGAAGTGATCCACTTACGCACTGATGGGTAGTTTATGCCAGGGCTCATCTCTATTTCCAGGTTTTTGCTTTGTTCCTTTCATTCGGGAGTAAAGCAGACAGATTAGGAGAGAGGGACATGAAGACACCTCCACAGCGTGTGCCTAAACTAACTGCTGCGAGTTTTATAAATGTCATGAAATAATCTAAACACTCTGAGCTTATCAATTTTATCTGAGCAACTTTAGAAGCATAAAATTATTAAAAGTCACCTTTATGACATTTGAAGCTTTTACTGGATTTTGTTACTATCTTAGAAAGTATGTGAGGCTAATTTTCAGCTTTATAGTCACGAAATACTGTGAAATGTTTATTACATATAACGACACATTCTAAACACACATGGTGAAATAATTTTGGAGTATTCCAGTCCTGTACATGCTTTTGCCTACTAAAATAAACACCCTGGCCAACCATTTCCAGCCCCTGGGGCACATGTCCCACACCTGTTAAAGAAATGATCAGGGAGAGACTTTCTCAGGGCTGACATTCTGAGTTTTATGGCATCAGAAACAGATTTAAGTTTTTCTTGGGTAGAGCTCTGTAGTCTGTGTAGTTCACATGTATTTGTAGAACAAGTCATACATTAATCAATTGCTCACTTGTAGATTCCTAGAATCAAAGAATAAAATTTCAGAATGTTAGTGATGGTAGGAATAGTAAATATCCGGCCTAATTCTGTCATTTATAATAGGAAAACTGATGTCTTGAAGTATTAAGTAAATATTCTAATGTCACACAGTGAGTCTGGGGGTAAAACGGTATAAATCCAGTTTATGAATCCCAATTGAATGTATTTTTTTCTAAGACAGTAACTACAATATCATGGCTATTAATAATTTTTCCTGTGATGTCAGGATTTTCATGAAGCAAAAGAAGAGACTCTTAAATCTTGCTACTCCTGGCTGCCTTTCTTTCACTCTTCTCCTGGGCAGATTCTGAAGATGTAGCTTTTAAGGGAGGGTATTCTTTTCAAATAACAAGACTCAAATGTCAGTGTTTAAAACACCATTTAAACACTTTTTCCTCAGATGGGCTTTCTATGCTTGAATTGGAAAAAAAAAAAAAAAAAAAAAGAAGAAGCAGCAACCTATGGTCTGATCCTTTATAGAAGACCCCAGGCATGTCTCACTAAGTGTTGAACTTTCATAGAAATCCTACATTTTCAAATATGTTTAGGAAAGGGTCCCATGCCATTCACAGATGAACACTGACTAACTCAAATTTGACCAATGTGCCCCTGACCAGCACAGGTCTTTCTATGGGTTCTCACAGGCTTTTGAACAGGTTCTTCTACACCTGAGAAGGTTTGTAACTACTTGAGGCTGTGCCAAACCCAGCATTCAGAGACTCACACCCATTGATCTGGAAGATGAAGAGATCCTCAGTGAGCACACTACCTTCACCGAGATGGTGACCAGGACCAGGGAAATGCCACCTGAGTCTGGATTTATGGGTCTCCTGTGCCACCAAGGCATATTTATGAGCTTTTCTGGATATGACGCTGTGCTCAAGTGTGGACCTTGTCAGCAAGTCGATTACAGTTTCGCTGCGAGATGATAAACAAAACAGGCCTCCACAAACAGATGGCCATTGAGAAACTTGTATTTATTTTTCAAAAGTTGGATTCCGTAGAAGTATCTGGCCTTCAATATCTCAAAATAGAAAAACTCATGACAAATTATTCTTTTCATCTCCTCTACCCTTGCCAGGAATATTGAACTACCCAGTTCTCCATTTCTCTGGCATACAGGAGGCTCAAATTTGGGAAATCTTGAACTTCATCCCTGATCTTCTCTTATTAACTAGTCTGCTTTAGAATCAGCGGCTCGTTTCAATAGATGGATCTTTATAGCTTTTGTGGTCACCATGAGAAATCCCAGACACTGCAATCCAGGGGTATTTAAATACCTTGGCAACCACCATATTTTTGGAGCCTTAAGTAATTTATCATATAAGAATCATTTTCATTAAAATCAAACATCTTTATGAAGATAAGAAATCAAATTGTGTATTATTTAAAATTATAAAGAGTAAACATTTTAACAAGTCAGGTAGCACAGCTTTTGATGAGGGAATAGAAAAAATACACTTTATCAAAGGGTGTGTATATGTATGAATGTGTTTGCATGTGTATATATCTTTGTGTGTGTGTGTGTGTGTGTGTGTGTGTGTGTGTGTGTGTGTGTGGCTGCTGGGAAGGGGAGATACTTAGTAAGTTGTACAGGCTCTAGAGGAGGACGAATCCACACTGAAGGGGGATTTGGGGACAAAAACTTAACTTTAGGTCATCACATACACACACACAGATTAGAGAACAGATATGATCAAAACATACAGATTTCACAATAATTCAATTTAAATTATTAAAAGACCCTGAAAATTTTGGCTTATTTTTTCCAAGCCAGAAGGATACCGAAATGCTTTTTCCTTAGAAATTATTGATTTTAGCTATTTTCTCCTCTCTCTTTTTTCTGCAGAGTCAAGCTATTCTGCACTTAGAACTGGGTACAGACCGAAACTTTCAATGCTGGAGAGACTCAGAAAGTACAAGGTTAAGTTATCTATACCGATGTCCCGGGGGGAAGGGGGAAGTGCCCTATGTTTATTTCCCTGGCTTGACCTATCCACACCCATTTCTCCAGGCTTTGAGCTCTCAGTGCATCCTGATGGAAGCACAATGCTGTCTCTAAAGATGAGAGCTTCACACAGAGACACGTTAGATTCCTTCACCAGCCTCCCTGGTGATGGCAAACATTGTTGCTTGCTTTCCTGGCTAGCCACTTCTCACCTTTTAGACCCACTTCAAATCCTGTATCAGTAAAACTTTTCTTGATTTCCAAGGAATAGAAAAACAAAAATTCTTCAGGAATTGGCAAGAATTCAGTGAGTAAAGGGCCTTGTCACACATACCTGCAACCTGAGTTGATCCCCACTCACATGTAAACATGGAAGGAGAGAATGGATTCAACAAAGTTGTCCTCTGACCCCCACACATATGGGTCCTATGCAATAATAAATAAACCAATAATAATAGCAAATATTCTAACATATGCTTGAAAATACTCTCCAGCTTCTGTTGAACGTCCAGGCCTAAGGGTGGTGCCTGAATTGTCTCTGATCCTGGTGCTTCATGGACTGCTGGCTTCGTCCACTTCTGCGCCCACTCTTCTCGTGTAGGTGTGAGAACTGCTTGTCCCAGGGGTGCGGTGTGGACTGAACTTCAGCGTGTGCCCCTCCCACACACAGGATCTGGGAGAATGCTGTATACCTGGCTCTAGCTCTGGAGCACGTAGTTGGGGTGTGGGAACACAGGTGTTCAAGGAAAATGACTAAAAGAAACAAAACAGCAACAACAAAAATACAAAAAAAGCATTGATTCCTTGGTGGAAACACAGTGGATGCTAAAAAGGACTGCACAGGAGGAAGCCAAGGGAAGGCCCAGCCTAGGCCTTGTGTCTTGCTAATGAGCAGAGATAGAGCACAGAGAAACACCTGAAACCAGCTCCAGAGGAGCTGGAACTGGCTGCAGGAGGGACCAGCTCCAGTTCCTCATCCAGTCCTCTTCTGGAATCCCAAAGTCTAGATAAAGGCATAAAACAAATCGAGGAAAAGTAGGGCCCAGCTGCCTGTGGCCTGTGCTGACGAACAGGGCTCTACGTCAGTCACTGGGTTGTTTTATTACTTGTCTTTAAGGCCGATGAGTCTTGAGCAGACCTGCATCACTGAATTCTCAATAAAGGGTTAGTGCTTGTCCTGCGGAATAATAAGGCCCGCTAATGACACCAATTAAGAGCTGTAAATGTCATTTATACTTGTTTGTTATTTTTCAAATCAATAAGGCTGGAAAGGCACCGCAGCCTCAGATAATTCAGACAGGAGAGGTTTGTGGGGACACTTTAGTGGATATATTACAATCCAGAATCTGTTCTAAAGACTTGGGTCAATTTTGATGTTTACTGAATGCAGAAATTCTACCCCAAATATTAAACCTAAGGGGGCCTAGGGCTGTGGGAAAGAGAGGTAAACGCACACAGGTGTAAATCAGGCATACGGAGTCCTTTATTTAAGTGTGCCCACTTTATGTGAGAAATTATCTCTAATGGGAATAAAAATAATTTAATAACTAAAAAAGCTAGATTCATAAGCAAGAAAAATAGCTGTGCCAACTAGAGAAATGTATTCCAAGTCACAAGAATTTAAGAACGCAGGTTTCGATCCTTAATATTCCTTGTTACCATAGGCAGTAGTAAATGTAATTATTTCATTCAGATGATTATGCAGTTTATGAATATACTGTTTGCTTTGCTGGACTAGAGATCGGTAAGTCAGAACCCTAAAGATAATCTGATTATTGTGACACGGGATCATGGGTCTCATTTCTATAAAAGAAAACCATCAAACCTTCTATGGAGCAATCTGCAACCAGGGACTGACAGCCCTCTTCTAGGGAATTAGGATCTTACCAGTTGTAATCAAAGGACCTCTCATCAGAGGGCTCAGAAATAGCTTGCCTGGTTCACTCAGGATGTTCCCACACATGTCCTCTTCGACTTTTCTTTATGATTTGAGACCTTGACAGAGCTCTTAAGTGACCACATGGAACTGCAAATCCTTTGCTCTGGTTCCCCATCTCTACATTTGCTCTTCTCTGAGTACGTTTACTACCGTGAAAAGTCATATTTAAGTGGCTAACCTTTCAAAGAATCGTTTTTAATTACTTTAAAATAGGATAGTAAATTCAACACACAAGAAAAACATCTTAAAATATAATTTAGGAAATTATCGTTGAAGTAAATAATGATCCTGATATGTAAATGTCTACCTGACAATATTCTGATTAGTTTTAAAGATTTTTGCATAATCAATCTATTGTGTCCACTGTCCAGTTTCATTACTCCATTGAAGATGAGCTGGGGATCTGACAGGGTAGGAACAAATCCTGAAACATTAATTTAACATTTTAAAATCTACGTGCATCAATGTAAAGGGATATTGAGCACAAAAGCCTAAACCTTCTATCCATAGAGACTTCTGGCCGACTCACTGACACGCCGGTCTCTGTCCTTTTGTATGTCACAACAGGATGGTGTCATGGAAAGCAGATGAATTTTGCTTTGTGAATAAGTGAATGTGTATGTGTATGTGTGTGTGATATGGTGATAATGCACATGTATGTAAGCAGTTATGCATGCCTAAGCATGTTAAGGGGCCAGTGGAAGATGGCAGATGTTCTGTTCTCTCAATTTCTGCCCTAATCCTTTGAGATGGGGTCTCTCAGGAAGCCTAGGATACACTAGTCGCCAGGATGTCAAAAACTCCTGTGCCTTACCCCCTTGGTGCTGAGGTTACAGAGCTGCACGTGGCCTCATCAAGGTTTTTATATGGTGTGGCGCATTCAAAGTCCAGTCCTCACACTTTCATAGCAAACCATTTTTCTGGCCCAAGGGAAATATTTTTTTTAAAAGCCAAAACATATTTTGATGTCTGCCTTTGCATGCTGCTGCCAAATTATTTAATAAAGATTTGATAAATTACTCAAATTTTTCAATGTAATAGAACTTGTCTTTGGGGGAGGGGGATGAATGCAGCTCTTTTATTCACAAATTTTCTCTTATCTCTGCATCATTGTCCTAATCATGCAGCTAGATTTTCCTTGTTTCCCTGTTTTGACACGTTTATCTGAAATAGCCTGATTCACCTTGGGGTAATATGTCTCCCACTGAGATGGCTCTCCTTCTCTCCCATGCCTTTCCCTGTAGAATGACTCCGTATTTCCTTGCTTGTGTTTGTGGCCTCTACCCATTTCACCCATACCAGGTGACCTCATCAACCTATTTGGAAACAGTTTTGTTTCATTCATTCATTTATTTACTCAGCCCAATATTGTTGAAATTCTACCGAGTCGTGCATTGTGGCACAATCTGTCTTCTCATCCGAACTCTGCTTCAGTATTGGGACAAATCATATGACACCTGCTTTATGTTGTCTGGATGCTCCAGCCATTTATACAAAGGTTTAATCTCAGCAAGTCAGAGTGTGCTTCCTGAGTGTGGAAGTGACCTGGCTTCAGTCATCGCTGAGGACACTATCCTGCTTATGAATATGTGTTTCACAGAATGAGTAAATGAAAGACCATTAAGTTGTTTGCATATGATTCCAAGGCAAACAGTTGCTCAGTTGGGGAAAACTAATCCAATTAGGAAGACACAGGAAATGTCATTTATTTCAGTTTAAATCAAACCATAAGCTGATTGGCTTTGTTTCCTACTGGTTATCTAGTTATTGTGCAAGGAGCTGGAGAGACACTCAATGGCAAATCATTTCCTGCTCTTTCAGAGGACGCAGGTTCAGTTCCCAGTACCCATAACTGCCTGAAACTCCAGGGGATCTAACAGCCTCTTTTTGCTCTATGGGCACCTGTACGCACATGACCATATTCACACGTAGACACACGAATAAAATGCATCTTTAAAATATTGTAATTTGAGCATTTTTTTACATTGGGAATTTCATTTCTTTTTGCCAAAGATGAATCAAGATGTCCCAACAAGAAAACAAAAGCCAAAAAGTGTAATGATTAAAAGTGGTTTAGTTTTTAGTGTCATTATTACATTTTAATAATGTAGCTCTTCCATGAGCCCAGTCACCCTGGATGTGGTCTACATCCCAATGGGAAAGTGATATGGTAGCAATGGATTCTAACTAATGCTCGTGATTCTGTAGGAGGAGGAAGTCAAGAGTGGCCCACACTACATCACACCACCTAGTCACGGCTCAAGGCCTCATTCCCTCACAGTTCCCACTTTCTTCCTCACCCAACATTCCTCTAAATTATTCTTTCTCTTGGCAAGACACATCCACTAGGACACATCAGACAAACACCCTGCCTCTCACAAGGTAGTTGGTTTTATGAACGAGGGTAGGATGACAATCTCAAGGGATTCATTACTTTGGGTGGAATGGCAAATTCGAGCTCGTCATGTAAAGGCATTTTCAGGGCATGAATCTATATAAATAAAACGTGGCAAATGAAGGAGCTTCCATTTCAGTCATCCTGTGACTAGACCGTAGTGTTCCAGTGTCTCGTGAAACACTGAGATGTTTGATGATTGCACTTCCTGGTCCTGCTCCTAACAAAAATCCGATAATGAGGACTTGAGAGACGGTTCAGTGGTTAAGAACACTGGCTGCTCTTGTAGAGGACACAAGTTCAAATCCCAGTAACCACACGGTGCTTTATAACCTTTTGTAGCTCCAGTGCCAAAGGATCCAATGCCTTCCTCTGACTCTGCGGACATTACATGATACACGTGCATTTACATACATACTTGCAGGCAACACACTCATACATATAAAATAAAAACTAATAAATCAAATATTAAAAATAAAAATCCAAGAAGGCAGTGCACTGCTGTGGCAGTATGGACATTGTTGTCCATTTCTTTTTTTTAATAAATAATTTACTGAGAATTTCGCACATGCATTTAAGGTGTTTTGATCAAATCCATGCCCACTCCCTCCCCTCCCACTCCTCCCATATCTCCCCATCACTTTTTTTCTGATAATTTTGTGTACTCTTTCTTCTTTTTTTCTCTTTGAAAAGATGTTTCCAAAGGTCCCCACATATAGGGAGTCAGAAGTTCACTTGTAATCAATTTTATCTTCACAGGATTTATGTAAATGTTCCCTTACAACTACTAAATACTGGTCTAAAAATCTCTCTTTTCTGTTCTGGAAGGGCAGGTTACCTCAATACCAGAGAACCCATAACACTGTACCTCAACTCCTTCTGTACCGAAATGTCCCTCTCCCTACATTGGGATGTAGACTACACCCAGGGCTGTGTAGAGATCTGCAGCTGACTGGAGGATGGGGCATCTTCCCTAGGAACTGCTGTCACGTATGATCGAAGGTTCGGTACTTCCAAAGCTCTACAAGAGGTCAGACATTGGCTTTTTATGGAAAAACTCCCAGTACCAACTATTATCTTAACCATGTTAATACATTGGTCAGGCGTTGTTGTACAAGCCTTTAATCTCAGCACTTAAGGGGAGGGGGAGGGGGGAAGTAGGAAGGCAGAGGGAAGATGATCTTTGTGAAATCCAGTCCAGTGTGGTCAACACAGCGAGTTCCAGGCTAGCTGTAGTTGCAAGGAAAGTCTGTCTCAAAAAAGCAAAAAAAAAGTTAGTACAGTGATGAACTATGTCTATGGACTGCTGTCCAGGAGCAATGTGTGGACCATTTGTGGTTTACAACCCAACCTGTGACATGGTAGGCTCTGTCCTAAAGACCAGAGCATCCAGTTCTTTGCGGAACTACTCAAGCCGTGGGCTCTTCCCCACCTGCTCACAGTCTCCCATCTTCTACTTGCTCCAAACCCATATGGTCTGGCTCCATGCCTCTGCATGGATGGAAATGTTTTTCTAACACATGTATTTTTTTTTTTTCAAAAAAAAAATCTTTAGCTAATTGCTCCAATCCAATGTTGCCCTTTCATAGATAAAAGTTGAGTCACCTCAACGAAGGACGTGGTAGTTTTTCCTTCCTCCTTGCTCTGTGTGAACACGTCTACATCAACTCAGTGTTAGAAAGTAATGAGGGTTTTCTAGTCGCCATTTATGACTGCGAGTGAAAATTTGTTTCCACGAGGTTGGCCTACACTAACTAAATAGGGCCACTTTTTTTTTTGTTCTGATGCTTTAATGAGATTTATAGACTCTTTACAGTGTTTTATGTTGATGAGGGACTTAGAATACATCACACACTAATAAAACATCCCCACTACCCAACTTGTGCTTTTGCATGCTTTATTTCAGGGAATAATGAGTCTTAAATAATGTTTGGAATATGTTGTTGAGGATATTCCAAAGAAATACGACTGATGACCCACCAGGAAATATTAATAAACGTACAACCATGTGGAATTGATGACCAAGAGAAAGTGATTCATTGGGCCATAAACCATTAAAGAATTGGGTTATAAATGCTTCCTACAAAGAAAAACGGATTTTGGAAACAGCAGTTTATACATTCTCAGTTTTGAATTTCCTTCCTGTGACTTTTAGCTTGCGTAAATGTTTTAAAATGGAAGGTAATCACTGCACGATGTTTTCAACCCGAGTAAAGAAATGTGCTCCGTGCAGTTTTCTTTTCACATGACACAGCCGTTTTCACGGCTATAGCTAATTAGCTTCCTTTCGACATTAGATATGGAGGATGTTTAAGCAACGTAAACTAGCTGTCATCCAGCAGTATCATAATCAAAATGGCATAAAATTTGCCATAAAACCTGCTGCTAATAACATTTATAAGGTGCCTTATTGCACGAGGATATTGGAGACTCTCAGACGCTGTTTATTGGCGGTGCATTCCCTGGGAACGGGTTCGTCTTCTGAATGACTGTGCGTGGCTTTCCTTCAGGAGCAAGCGGCCCACATAGCCCGAGATGCAAATCCAGGCCTAAACAGCATCTGCCTGGCAATGGGAGTCTGGAGACAGAGTTCCAAATTCATCAGCCCGTACATGTCTGGTCACCTCTACATGGCCCAGCACAGGTTTCTCCCAATTTCACAATCATGATTGTTCTAGAATCAGTCCATGTTACACACTATTCTCTAGCCAAGAGATTTTAATCCTTTATTGACATAGCCTAGTCCTTTATTTTTCCACTTATTCTTTAAAGCTGTCTTTAAACCAGGTTTTATCTTAGTGCTCTTCCTGTTGATCCAACTCAAGTCAAATTTTGATTTTAGCTTTTATTGTTTAGATGTACCGCATGCCACTGTGCTCAGCCCTGCCTGCCTTTCCCTGTTTTAAAACTGATGTGCTATCACTCGGACTAGTAACCTCATCAAACGTAGCCAGCTTGCCCTTAAGTTCCAATGCTAAACAAATTTATTAAATCTTATATGGAATTTTCTTTTCCTCTCTGTGTCCCAGAAAGGGTCAGCTACATTATGACACTCTCGTCCACTGAACACATTTCTACCTTCAGTCAGGTATATTCATGGAATTCTTGGCTTTCTAGACTACCTCTTACCATCCCACAGAGCTGGGACCTGTTTCTGGTTGTGTTTCCAATGCTCTGAGCTCTTAACCATGACTCTAGCCTTCAAGGGTTGCCAAGAATACCTGACACATGAAAGCTCATCTACGAGTCTCAAGTTCTCATTCATGATGGAATGATAGAGCAAAATGAGAATCAAATGCCGTCTGCCTCATGGAGGTTGACATGCTGAGCCCTCTGTGGGGAGTAGGGCTGATGCTGTTAACCCAGCCATCCTCCCCGTGCCTGCTCAACAGAGTTCTTCAGCATTCATCATTTGGACTCTGACACAATAATAACCAGCTTAGCTTATTTCCCAGTATCCAACTGAAGGTCTATGTCATACATGAGCCAGTTTTGTTGACTGTACCATGTATAAAACATGTGTTTTCTTTCCTACCAGAATACAATCCTCTATGAGGAAGCACATCATCATGACACTTGTGCTTTGCACCTTTCTCTCATCCTACAAGTCACGGGGAATGAACACTCTCATAGTGATTAACCTCCCTACCAATCGTTGCTCAGTATGATTCCAGGGTACGGAAGTCCTTTCTCCTCCACTGGCTTCCACCACTGGAATGAGTATGCAGCTGTGACCGTAGCCTGTGTCTCAACCCTCCCCAAACCATCCTTCTGCACATTGGTTTCTATTTTAAACTTAGTTCCACACACCGTTCACTTCTCAGGTCACGTCTTCACTTTTTGGCCAATCGAATCAATTGTCTTCAGCCTTCTGACCCTTGAAGTGATGTGTCTTTCTGGTAAATGTTTGAGTCTTGATTCTATAGTAACTTCCTGTGAACTCCCTGCACCGGGACCTGGTTAGATATGATTCTTCCAGGATATTTCCCTTTGTCAAGTTCCAGCCCAGGGTGTCAGCCTTACTTTTAAGAGTTATTTGGACAGACATACAAAATTGCCTGTAATCATCACATTTTTTTGTGTGTGTTCCTCTCCAGAGAGACAGCTGTTTTTCCATTATGGTAATATAATGAGCATATGTTCTGTAATATACTGTATATGTGGTATAAGATATGTCAAGTATTAAATGACATTGCATCTTCGATTCAAATCATGCTGCAAAATACTGTAAAGGGCAGTGTTGGAGAGAAAGAATTCATGAAAAATCAGTTACTGATGCTTTGGTCCTAGACTGAATGTTCCTCAGCAGAGCAAAGGCATCCCGTTTCCACCCTTGTTAAGAGATTTGCTTGTGCATTCTGGATAAGGACTATTATGATAAAATGAATGGATAGACTTGGGAAGAGATTGCATTACAATACAGCAAGCAGATCTCTAATACATTAGACTTGAGACTTCACATGATTTCCTTGGACATAGTGATTGCTGAAGTTTCCCAAGTCTGACATACCCCAAACGTCTAAGGAGAGGGTTTGAGAAAAAGAATTGATCAGTTCCTCTTAGAAAGTTAAATTTCGCATTCATGCAAACAAAAGTGTAGGCCATATGTATTTTTTGAGACAAAACTTTTTCCCTGTTTAAACATAATTTGCAAGTGTTTGAAATGTTCACACTATACAAATAAGTAGAATGTGTTGTGTGTGAGGTAGAAAGAGCACAAGAATGCTAAAACAAGTTAAGATTAAGAAGCCTTTCAAGACAGGCAGAATGAATATTGGTGACTCCATGACCTAAAGAGTGGGCAGGAAGATTACAAGTTCCAGGCTTGCAGGGTTATAGCGTGAGTTTGAGATCAACTTGCAAAACTGACAGAGACGTTTTATCAAGCTCAATTGAAAGAGGTGCTTGGGATATTTCTCACTGTAGCATATTTGATTCACACATACAAAGCCCTAGCTTAATTCCCAACATGACCAAAAGGAAACATGCAACATGTGTGTGGAGGCATGTGTGCTTATATTAGGGAGGAAATAAGGTGAAGCAGAAACGATGAGGGGAGCTGGAGCTCTGTGCTGCGGGGCAGGAACCAGACATGAAGGGAGCGTTTCAGCAGGGCTGTGGGAGGCCAGCTTTCTGAACTGGTAGTGACAACCAGCAGCTGGCACTTTGTCCTATGATAGCATTTTTCCTTCAGGTAGCAGCATAATAAAGTGTTGACGCTAACCAGGTTTGGGATTTTGCCAAAATATAAGGGGAAAGATGAGCCTTGGAGACATGGCTCACCAGTTAAGAGCATGATTGTTCTTCTAGAGGACCCCTGTTCTTTTCCCAACTCCTATGTTGGGGGACTCACAGCTGCCTGGAACTCCAGTTCTGAGATCTGACAGCCTCTTCTAGTCTTCAGACAACCACAAATATATGGCATATTGACACTCAGACACATACGCATAAATAGAAGTAAAGATGAATCTTATATAAACAAAGAGAAAGATAATCAATTAAGTTGTGAGATGGAACAGGAGCTGATAATAAAGACAACATGTGTGTGGAGGGGTAAGGGAAAGAAAGAAATGTATAATTACAAAAGAGGCAACAGAAGGAGCCAATGAGTCGTTTTGATAAGGTCTATGGTTATCTGTGTCCACCAGCACCAAAATAAATGAGATTCAGGACCAATGGAGAAGAAAGATTGTGAAACTCCTAAGACAGGGAGTACAGCAGAGGATGATGGGAGTGAACTGCAGAGAACCACATCAGGTCAGGACACAATGCAGTCCAAGAATGCAGTAAGAGGCCCTGTGAAGAAGGACAAACCACTTACAGGTCTATGGTTATCTGTGTCCACCAGCACCAAAATAAATGAGATTCAGGACCAATGGAGAAGAAAGATTGTGAAACTCCTAAGACAGGGAGTACAGCAGAGGATGATGGGAGTGAACTGCAGAGAACCACAGCAGGTCAGGACACAATACAGTCCAAGAATGCAGTAAGAGGCCCTGTGAAGAAGGACGAACCACTTAATTTGGTAGTGTGAGCTATGAGAGAATGGAAGGAAACTGAGACAGTTGAGATGAGGGCTCCCATTTGACTCCTAGGCTCAGTAATGAGAAGAAAAGACAGGGTCTAGGCATGATCTGAGGGAATGACTGGGAAGTCTTTACCATTCGACTGGGTTTCTTAAAACAAGTCCAGCTTTAACCAGACCCAATATACTGTTTTACAACTAATAGTTTGTATTCTCTCTTTAAACATTAGCAAAAGTCAGATAAAAAATGAAAGCAATCATTAAAGAAAGATAAATCCTTAAATATCTAATCATTTCCATATATGAATACTCACTCGTAGTAAGCCTGATGTCACAGTGAGATCAGACATCCTGTGCTGGTGACAGGTTCAAGTCAGGACTGATGAGCTTCCATTTCCTGGACAGCTCTAACAGCTGCCTAGAGTGGTACCAGCAGTAAATTATTTTATAATAATTATTTATTATTATTAAATGACAATAGCTTTTGGCAAAATTCTTAAAGAACTTACATCTAATCTTAAATTTCCAACAGCTCCATTTTGGAATATTGTATACAAGTTATAGTGAAGAATTTTCTTTTATACTTTTAATTTTATGTGTATATGTATATATACACTTGAGGTCTACATCACGTGTGTGTGTGTATGTATGTACACATGTGAGGTTTACATCAGGTATGTGTGTATGCATGTACACACTTGAGGTCTACTTCAGGTGTGTCTGTGTGTATGTATGTATACACTTGAGGTCTACCTCAGGTGTGTGTGTGTGTTTGTATGTATACACTTGAGGTCTACATCAGGTGTGTGTGTATGTATGTATACACTTGAGGTCTATGTCACGTGGGTGTGTATGTATGTATACACTTGAGGTCTATGTCACGTGTGTGTGTATGTATGTACACACTTGAGGTCTATGTTAGGTGTGTGTGTATGTATGTATACACTTGAGGTCTATGTCTGGTGTGTGTGTTTGTATGTATACACTTGAGGTCTATGTCAGGTGTGTGTGTTTGTATTTATACACTTGAGGTCTATGTCACGTGTGTGTGTATGTATGTATACACTTGAGGTCTATGTCAGGTGTGTGTGTAGGTATGTACACACTTGAGGTCTATGTCAGGTGTGTGTGTAGGTATGTACACACTTGAGGTCTATGTCAGGTGTGTGTGTATGTATGTATACACTTGAGGTCTATGTCAGGTGTGTGTGTGTGCATGCACATACTTGAGGTCTATGTCAGGTGTGTGTGTATGTATGTACACACTTGAGGTCTATGTGAGGTGTGTGTGTATGCATGTATATACTTGAGGTCTATGTCAGGTGTGTGTGTAGGTATGTACACACTTGAGGTCTATGTCAGGTGTGTGTGTAGGTATGTACACTTGAGGTCTATGTCACGTGTGTGTGTATGTATGTACACACTTGAGGTCTATGTCAGGTGTGTGTGTATGTATGTACACACTTGAGGTCTATGTCATGTGTGTGTATGTATGTACACACTTGAGGTCTATGTCATGTGTGTGTATGTATGTACACACTTGAGGTCTATGTCATGTGTGTGTATGTATGTACACACTTGAGGTCTATGTCATGTGTGTGTATGTATGTACACACTTGAGGTCTATGTCATGTGTGTGTATGTATGTACACACTTGAGGTCTATGTCATGTGTGTGTATGTATGTACACACTTGAGGTCTATGTCAGATGTGTGTGTAGGTATGTATACACTTGAGGTCTACATCAGGTGTGTGTGTATGTACACACTTGAGGTCTATGTCAGGTGTGTGTGTAGGTATGTATACACTTGAGGTCTATGTCACGTGTGTGTGTATGTATGTACACACTTGAGGTCTATGTCACGTGTGTGTGTATGTATGTACTCACTTGAGGTCTATGTCACGTGTGTGTGTATGTATGTACTCACTTGAGGTCTATGTCACGTGTGTGTGTATGTATGTACTCACTTGAGGTCTATGTCACGTGTGTGTGTATGTATGTACACACTTGAGGTCTATGTCAGATGTGTGTGTAGGTGTGTATACACTTGAGGTCTATGTCAGGTGTGTGTGTATGTATGTACACACTTGAGGTCTATGTCAGATATCTTCCTTAACTTTTCTCCACCTTATATTTTTGAGTCAGTGTCTCTCAGTGAACATGGAAATCAGTGATTTGGTTAGAATGGACACCCAGAGAGATCCATGGATAAGGGACCAATCTGTCCACACTACTTGAGATCTCTAGTCAGGTCCCTCCTGAAAATTATGAGCTTCTGACACTTTACCAACTTCGTCATTTCCTATCTCCAAATTCTGTTTTAGTTTAAAATATGAAAGTGTTGTTTTCTAGTTTCAGGTATTGATAAACTTTTTGTATGATTTATTTATTTTATGGTATGATGTTTGCTTGAAGATACACACACACTGTGTGCACAGAGCCTACAGAAGCCAGAGAAGGAACTGGAGTTACAGATGGTTGTGAGCCACATGACATGGATTGTGAGAACCAAACCTGGTCTTCTGCTAGAGCTGCTCTTAACTGCCGAGCCCTCTATCTGGCCAGTCCCAGTGAACTTTAACCTTACATGAATATCCAGTGACACTTTGAGGATAGCATGAAAATGCACGCAGGTCTTTCCAGAGGGACTCCATCTCCCGTTGCAAACCATTTCGCTGACCCCCTGGGTTGGTGCCACCCAATCCCAGGCACCGCGAACCCAAACAACCACAAACCTTGCTGGAATGTCTCCATGTTGGCCCTGTTGGAAACCAGCAGGCGAAAATTCAGTTTAGTTCAGAAGAAAAAGGAGGGGGTCAAAGTCTGTCATGTATGTGAAACTCAGAAGCTGTGGTTAAGAAAATTCTCTAAATGATTATATCAAGATAAACTTGAAAATCCAATGAGTTAACTTTGTCCATTTCCTGGACACCAACATACTTAAAGCCATGAATGTAAACACAATATAAGTAAAAGAGCTCAAAGGATATTATGAATTGTTAGTTCCAAAAGGTACGAAGAACTCAGAAATTCTTTGGAGAACTCTGTGTGTCTGAGGTTCAGTAGGTTTTTCATCTAACAAAGATCCTCCCACGCGATAACATGCACAGACCCGCGAGGGTGTACACATTTGATCCCTAGAATCCTTACCCTACACATGCATCCCAGCTTGCTGTAAGGGGAAATTCAAACCCCTGTTTACATTCAGGGGTCCAGTCTGCAAATTAACAAGTGTTGGATGATCAGATGGAAGAGGATGCTGGTGTTGATGCTGATGAGAACCAAACCTGGGAGGCAGAATTCCCAGAGCAACAAATGCTATTTGCAACAACAAAAACTGAAATGGTACTTTGTTATCCAAAGCTAACTCAGGACAGCACAGCAAATCACCCTCATCCTGTCCCCAAATCTTTCACCAATCTAACTTTTTCAGGCTATACGTAAACACAGCATACTTCTGTTTTTATGTATATGGGCGCGGGCTTCAACATGAGCACAGCCATTGTGTGTGCAAAGATAAACACACTTTGGTTTTTTGGTCATCAGGTATTTCTGAGGATGCTTTTTAAATATTTAAGTCTTTCTTCTCTCAGATTTTTAAACAAGTTTAATGTAAAGGAAAAGAAAAAAAGGTCCATGTTTCTTACTCATTTGCACTTCAAACATCTGTGTTGTTTAGAAGGAGCTATTTGATATTCGAGAGCTCTTGAGTCTTTTCAATCACACTTTGAAAAATCACCTCCTCCCACCACACACACCTGATATAAAAAGCAGCATTTTGCCAGAGGCAAGGCACTGTGAAGCCATGGGCATGCGGTGCTACTGAGCTCTGAACTTGCGAATTTTGAGTAATGTTGGAATTGCGTGCCTGGAACTGTCTGTGTGCTTGGACACCTCTAGCTTAGAGTCCCACGTGCTTTCCTCTCCCACAGGGAGACCCAGTGGAGTTGCACTGTGAGCTCCCTGCTGTCCTTGCTCACCTTCCCAAGCGCTCTGTCCTTTTTCTCCTCATT
Organism: Nannospalax galili; assembly: GCF_000622305.1. Classification (NCBI taxonomy): domain Eukaryota; kingdom Metazoa; phylum Chordata; class Mammalia; order Rodentia; family Spalacidae; genus Nannospalax; species Nannospalax galili. The sequence goes on along the minus strand of NW_008337322.1, from coordinate 2,627,981 downwards.
ATTTTCCTTCTTTGTTTTTTATTTTTATTTCAAATTTTTTCAATTAGAATGAAAAACAGCAGTTTTCCTTGTGTGATTTCCATAGATACAGTTTGGTTGACCCTCCAACTCATACAGCACCCCCCCCACACACACTCAGCCTTCCAGTCTTCCTGTCCAACCCCCTTCCACCTAGCTTGTATCCCTCCGCCCCACCCCCAGCATTTCCCTTTATTACTATCATAATGTGTGTCTTCTCTTTCCCCCTCTATCTCATCTTCCTTCCTTGAAGGAATATTTTAAAATATTTTTTTCCATCTCATAGACCCCTTGCTAGTTTCCTGACATCTATTCACTTATACATAAATAAACATCTATGGAAATTAGAAGCTAGGGTCCACATGTGAGAGAGAACACATGTGCTGTTAGTATTTCTGAGCTTGATTTGCATCAGTTAATATACTTTTCATTTTATCCATTTTCTGGCAATTTTCATATTCTTTTATAGTTGAATACAATTTTTCTATGAATGAACCTCATTTTCTCATCCATTCATCTGCTGAATGACACTGGACTGACTCCATCTTATGACCACTGTGAAACCAGCAGCAGGGACCACTGGGCAGTGATCTCTGTGGGAACATCAAGGCCTTCAGGTAGATGCCTGTGGTGGACCAGCTAGGATGCTTGGTAGTTGGCTGCACCAGTTTGCACTCTCACCAATATTACAAAAAGGTTTCCCTTCCCCCATGGCCTCCCCAGCTTTTGGGCTGATTTGCTTACTCTATGGTAACCAGGTAGCCGTTCTGACTGGAATGAAGGAGATCTCTAAGTAGTTTTAGTTTGCATTTCCCTGATGGCTAAGCAGGCTGAAAATTTTAGAAAATATGTATTGACTATTTATTTTCCTTCTTTTGAGTAACGTCTGCTTGGTTATTGACTCATACTGATGGGCATTGTGGGGACATTTGATGTTTGATTTTAGCAGATTGTTTTTACCTGTACGCCCTGTATTAAGCCCCTGCCTGGACTATTAGCTGGCAAACTTTTTCTCCCAGTCTGCAGACGTCTGTCCTCCAGACTGACACTTCCCTTTGCTGTGCAGAAGCTTCACAATTTCACATCATTCCATTTGTCACTGTTGGGGACTTTCCCATGCTACTGGGCTTCTATTCAGAAGGCTTTTCTCCTTGACCTTAATCTGAAGTGTCTTCCTCGTGTTTTTCTCTCCCAGTTTCAGCCCTTCCGGTTTTAAGCTTCTTGACCCACTTTGCACTGACTTTTGGGCCGAGCGAGAGTTACGGGTCTACTTTC
>NW_008337322.1:2625298-2626184 GCF_000622305.1 Nannospalax galili | reverse complement strand
TGTTAGTGTTTCTGAGCTTGATTTGCATCAGTTAATATACTTTTCATTTTATCCATTTTCTGGCAATTTTCATATTCTTTTATAGTTGAATACAATTTTTCTATGAATGAACCTCATTTTCTCATCCATTCATCTGCTGAATGATACTGACTCCATCTTATGACCACTGTGAAACCAGCAGCAGGGACCACTGGGCAGCGATCTCTGTGGGAACATCAAGGCCTTCAGGTAGATGCCTGCGGTGGACCGGCTAGGACGCTTGGTAGTTGGCTGCACCAGTTTGCACTCTCACCAATATTACAAAAAGGTTTCCCTTCCCCCATGGCCTCCCCAGCTTTTGGGCTGATTTGCTTACTCTATGGTAACCAGGTAGCCATTCTGACTGGAATGAAGGAGATCTCTAAGTAGTTTTAGTTTGCATTTCCCTGATGGCTAAGCAGGCTGAAAATTTTAGAAAATATGTATTGACTATTTATTTTCCTTCTTTTGAGTAACATCTGCTTGGTTATTGACTCATACTGATGGGCATTATGGGGACATTTGATGTTTGATTTTAGCAGATTGTTTTTACCTGTATGCCCTGTATTAAGCCCCTGCCTGAACTATTAGCTGGCAAACTTTTTCTCCCAGTCTGCAGACGTCTGTCCTCCAGACTGACACTTCCCTTTGCTGTGCAGAAGCTTTACAATTTCACATCATTCCATTTGTCACTGTTGGGGACTTTCCCATGCTACTGGGCTTCTATTCAGAAGGCTTTTCTCCTTGACCTTAATCTGAAGTGTCTTCCTCGTGTTTTTCTCTCCCAGTTTCAGCCCTTCCGGTTTTAAGCTTCTTGACCCACTTTGCACTGACTTTTGGGCCGAGCGAGAGTTACGGGTCTACTTTC
>NW_008337322.1:2610077-2625183 GCF_000622305.1 Nannospalax galili | reverse complement strand
GCCAGTAAGCAGCGTTCCTCCATGGCCTGTGCTCCAGCTCCTGCCTCCAGGTTCCTGCCCTGAGTTCCTACCGTGGGCTCCCTTGTCGGGAGCCGCCCCGCCATTACAAGATGGCGCCGGTTTCCTGCTTCCTGGTTCTTCTTGCCTGATTCGGCTTCATCCATACGCATGCGCTCACGACATGCTAATTGAGACTGAATATAGTCTCCAATCAGAGATACCCAGCCCCTAGGGTGATCTGCAGAGATCCAATAGCAGACGGACACCGCCCTGGGAGAGCTATATAAGCAGCGCGTCCCCAGAGCTAGGGGTCCTTCTCCATCTGTACTCGAGAGCTTCAAGTAAAGTTGCGCTGGACAAATCCTCGTTGTGTTGCGTCATCCTTATTCGGCAAAGGCTGCGCGCGACACTAAATGAAGAGCTCCAGGTGATCAATGGCTGCTGAGAGAGAATCAGTTTTTGTCAGGGATGAGTCTCCTGATAATTTGTCCAATTCAAAGCACTCAGCACTAAACATATGCACTTAAGAGTAGTACTAAACAGACTCAGTAGATTTTATATGTATAGGTGTATGTGTCTGTAACAATAGTTAGAAAAGGAAGGGGTCATGAATTTAAGAGGGAGCTGGGGGATATGGGAGGAGCTGAAGGGCAAAGAGGGAAGGGAGGAGATGAGGAAAACACAGTACTCATGTTTGAAGTTCTCAAAAAACCCAAAAAAGAACCCTAAAAATCACAAAATCTAGAAAATGCATGAACTTATACATATCATAAGAGGGTTGTCTCCGGACTGTCTGAGACATCTATAACTCATTTCCTTTAGGAGACTGGTATGTAAGCCTTTGATTACCTTTGGGTAGGACAGTGATTTTTACAGTCATTTAATTCAGAGTGAACAGAAAGATCACTCACTCCCTCCTTCAACAAGCTTGATGGAGATTTGTTTTTAATCATGGGTGGTTTGTTACATTGTCTTTCAGAAACTTATCAACAATGCCAGGCAGATTGTTAAGATTGGATTCAAATTAAATAATGTCTTTCAAGTCCTTTTAAAATACAAGCTGTAAGATGTCAGGATTTTCCCAATTCTAAGTGTGTGTGCGTGTATGCGTGTGTGTGTGTGTGTGTGTGTGTGTGTGTGTGTGTAATCTTCATACGTATGTGCATGCATATACATGTGTATAACTTTGTATGTGACAAACATAGACTCCTCCTTGACATGATGATATACAGTAATGAGTTTGTCGTGAATGTCCTTTTAATGGCCCCTTCAGCTCTAAAGTTTTCTTTATGTTGTAGGCTTGGTCCAGATATCGTAACAGTAACAAAGCTGGCATGATGTAGAGGAAAAAGTAGAGCTATCCTGGGAGGGCAATGGAACAGGCAGGGCTGTGTGTGGATGAAATGGAGGGAGAGTCCCAGAGCATGAAGACACAAAACCATGTACCAGAGGACAGAAGGAAGGACCAAATGTTGGAGACCACTGCTCCATTGGTTCACTTTCACGGTGACTTCCTGGCAGCCTGTTGATGGTGTTCCGTTCCTAAGAAACATGCTTCTATGATCATTTTCATCTGGCCTTCTATACCCGACTCTTATTCTAGAAGCCTATGCAATGTATGTTAGAAAATTGCAGCATTCATAAGAGTAAATGTGAACCACAGAATAAAGTCCAATAAATGAATCTGCAAACCAGTGTTGCTCTGACCCAGTTCCATAAATGCAGCTATCACTCAGCCCCACACAGAGTTGATTCAATGGGGAGAAGGTAAGGTACCAGATGAAAGTGTTTAATTAATGAGGTTTAATGAGGTGCGCATGTCCCACTGTGCACATTTACAGCAGGATGCACCGTGTGATCACAGTGTGGGTGTTTCCATGTCTCCGTGACGACATGCAGCCATGAAGCTCCATTGGCTTCATGTTCCCATGTTTCCAACCATCTTTCTCAGATTCTTCAGCTTCAGTTTCACAACTCAGGGAACTTGTCACACGAGCCTTTTGCACATTTGGGGACAGCTGTGTATTTTGGCTTATGGATCTCTTCTCTTAGACACTCATGCAAAGTTCAGGCTCACCTTGGGGTGTCCAAAGTGTCTTGTCCCCTCTGAGTCTTCAGCTTGAAGTTTCATCATCAAAGTCATCTTGGGAACTAAATCTAAGAGTAGTTGTTACCGATTATGACTTAGGCATTTGTGATTCTGTATTCCTGGGTGCTTGGTCAGAAAGTCTGTGAGGGGTTGGAATGCAGCTCAGTAGTAGAGTGCTTGCCTAGCAGGTATGAGGCTCTGGGTTCAACTCCCAGAACTGTGTGAAATGACTTGGGAGAGTCATGTATTGACCACTATGGAAGACATAGTGCCCTGACATACATAGCTAACGGACACTTCAAATGGTACAGTCATTTTGGGGAAATCCACTAAGCAGTGGCCATTTAAAGATCTATATATTTTATAATCTAACACTTGCATTTAGGCTTCATCCCAGGAAATACTGATACATGTCACATAGGAAGATATGGAGGCCAACACTGTTAAATAGGAACCATAATGCAAATGCTATGGAAAAATGACTTAAAATGTACCACATTCATGTTCTGGTGTGCCACAGGGAAGATCTACAGAATGACAGACAGACGTCAAGATATATAGACTTTTTGACATATTTTTGAGTGAGGAAAACAATCAAACACAGCTATCAAAATGATGGATGAGTGTGGAGTCTTTACTGTAGGAAAAGCAGGCATTGATAGCACATAAACACACGCGTGGACAACATAGCGGTCATCGATCTCTCTGCGGTGAAGTTATTAGTTAAAAGAGAATGAATTTCGAATTGGGTGAGGTCTCAAAAGTTTTACTATTTTAAATTAAATGGACATAGTATTAGAACAGTACTCAGTGAGTAAAATAACTTACAAGTGACGCTGCGGAAAAGGAGATGCTTCATTATCATTTTCCTAGTGTGTGAGCACATGTGCACGTGTGCACACACACATATGCCTGCATGCATACACACATAAACACACAATAAATTCCATATGAGCATGGTGTTTGGAGTCTCACTTTAAATACACAGAGAATACATGTATTCATGAGCTATCTTGATTCAGCCTCATGATATCAAGTCCATGTGATTTAACCAGCTGTCCTCGGGATATTAACTTGGCTTCATAAAATTTCCTGATAAAGTTTTAGATTCAGAGAAAATTTTTCTTTAGTTTCTCAGATAAAGAACATATTCCTGAATGAGTTTTTGCAATTCCTGTGGTGACAGGACTAAAGCAGGGGCCCGCAGGGCAGTTCGTTCTGGGAAGGTTGGGTTCGCCCCCTCTGCACTCCGTGTCTTCCTCTGGCATACGCACAATTCAACTCTACCTTCCTCGTGGGAGTGCTGGGGAATCTTCTGAACAGCACTTTTGAACACTCTTTCAAAGCATAGAACGATTTACAAGTCCAGCATTTTAACCCACAACTCGGCATTTCTGTGAAAGATTGGCATGACTTTGCTGACCACAGAGTTAGGCTAGAAAAGACTAGAAGGAGAACCAACTGATGGTGACTGGGTTTCAGAACTGCCGACGCCTGTGAAAGTGTGCACACCTGACAGATGTCTCCTGGTTCTGCTAACAAGGTCCCTTCATGCTGATGAAAATGTGTGGCCCTGCCTCTGCTTGTCACCATTACACCAGAGAGTGGGACTTCTCTGTCCAATGACGCATTTCTCCTTGCAAAGGCAAATGTCTAAAGCTGATCAGAAAAGAAGCAATACCAGCAGGGAACCCCTTATGTGGGTGCACACAGGACCTCACGAGGGCTAAGATTTCTTCTCCTCCTTCATTGAATGATAGTTTTTGCTTTTTGCTTTTTGCAATAGAGCCAGAAGATGGCTGTGCCAGAGATTTGGATCTAATTTTTTAATGGTGTTTTAACACAGTTTTCATTTTTAATCTGTAGATAATCCTAGCGTAATAGACTGCGAATCAATATTTATAAATGAATTTAATCTTTTATATTAGATTGATTAACAAACTCCAAATTTATTGAGCCATAAAAGTTGGGCCAAAGCTAAATCAGATAGTGAAGTCCTCAAGACTTCGACACTCACTCTGTGGAGCGTACGCGGGGCTTCTCACTGCTCAAGAGCCCCGAGCAAAGGACTGCACTTGTGGATTCTTCTCCTTCTCCTTGGGAAGAGGCTTTGGGGGCACAGAAGGCAGGCAAGGCCTGAGACAGGGTCTGTCACCAAGGGCAGGGCTGCTGTAGGGCCAGTGACTCAGACAGGGAAGAAGCTTCTGTAGACGGGACTCTAACACAGGACCTGCATTTCTCCTCTAATGTAGACGGGACTCTAACACAGAACCTGCATTTGTCCTCTAATGTACACAGGACTCTAACACAGGACCTGAGTTTGTCCTCTAATGTAGACGGGACTCTAACACAGAACCTGCATTTGTCCTCTAATGTACACAGGACTCTAACACAGGACCTGAGTTTGTCCTCTAATGTAGACGGGACTCTAACACAGGACCTGCATTTCTCCTCTAATGTAGGCAGGACTCTAACACAGGACCTGAGTTTGTCCTCTGATGTAGGCAGGACTCTAACACAGGACCTGAGTTTGTCCTCTGATGTAGGCAGGACTCTAACACAAGACAGTCCCATAACGCGCCCCACACGACCTGAGAGCAAAGATTGAACCAAATAGTGCCTTTTCCCGTTGGCATTTATTTTGCAGTAATTGAGTTGATTAAAAGCAAGTAGAGTCAAAGCTTCCCAGTCTTGTGTCTGGGTCCCTAATCCAACACAGAAGGCCAGGAGAACACGTGCAATCCCCCAACACTCCTGTCAGTGGCCTATGACGTTTGTCACTGGCTATGGCTGCACAGGCTGTGATGTGATAAAGGTTGTTCTAACTCCCCCCATTTGCCTGAAGATGAATAGCATCACGAGAACTTGCTGAGAGGATTGTTTTTATCATTTCTTCTGAGTTTCCTGAAGACCTGAGTTGGAGGCCAGGTACTAATGGTCCTACTGCCCATGTAAAGACACTCTGTGTCATTCTCCTCTTCATATCTAATCAGGCAGAATATGTTATTATAGCAGGTAAAATAGCTTGCATTTTCTCTCTGCTTCTCCATGGACATGTATATGATTTAGAGTGAAAAACGGAGGGTGATTTTGAAAAGCAGTTTGATAGTTCTTTCCAACCTCAATGTTTAGGTGATTCCTGGCTTAGAAAATCATGTTCATAAACTGATCAGCTCCCCCAAAACCCGATAAGCATTCTTGTTCACATAACTCATTTTTAAGTGGGAAAAAAGTAAAGTTGCTCATATAACACTCTCAAAGGACAGCAGCCACACCAGTTGCTATACATTTTTGAGGCTTGCACACACCTCAGGTCCAGCTGACTCAAATGTTTCCATACAACATTATACTATGCACATGTCTTAATTCTGTTTTTAAATATGCTGTCCATGTTTCAGACTTGCTTAGGAAGTTAGTACATGTTAATTCTTACACTAACTTACTGAGCCCTAGTACCTTACTATAGAAATAAAACTTGCTTGTCAAAAAGGAATTGAGTACTAGGCTGGCAAGGGGTAAAGCAAGTTCCAAAGTAACTTCCAAAGGATGGAAAAACAGAAAACAGAGTTGTGGAAAAGGAAGCAGGTGGAATCAGGGTCTTTGCCCCCAAGTCCAAGCTGTGTTCTCAGGTTCCTCTGTGATGTCTCATGTCCTGTGTGGAGTCTAACCCCATCTATGCTCTGGATGACTGGTTTTGATTGTCAACTTGGTGTGATTTAAAAAACTTACGAGAACTTATGTAAACCCATTTCTGAATAGATCTGAAGGTTTTCCAGAGACCTGTAGCCGCTGAGGGTTCTGGCCTAATCAACAGACTAGTCAAACTGATGGTTTGCAACAGGATGACATTGATTCATGGTGAGCATTGGAAGAGGGGACTTCTTGGAGGAAGCAGGTAACAAGGGGATGTGTTCTGGAAGGCATATCTGGGGCTGGTCCTCTTGTGTGATCCCTGTTTCCTGCCTTTGATGATGGAAAAGCTCACTTCTGGTGCATATGATTGCAGCTCTGATTTCTGCCTAGTCACATGGCACCAAGCGACATGGGAAGAGCCCTTTTCCTTCTTCTGTCTTCTGAGAAATGAACAGCCTCTCTGTTCTGCTCAATCTGGGGCCAAGAAACTGTGGACTGACCTCTCTGAAACTGTGAGTCAAAAGCAACCTTTCTTCCACTAAGTTGTCTGTCTCAGATTAGATCACAGTGACACAGAGGTATTCAATACAATGTTATCCCCAAATCTGCTGCTGTCCTCTGATAAGATACACTCCCGTTAAGGAGCTAACATACATACTATTGCCAGTTGTACATGTTCAGGAATCCTGTGAGCAGCTACCTAACCAGCCCCGAGTTCTTTGACTGCTTCAGCCTTTCAGTGACATACTTTTTCAGGAAGGGTTAGTAAATTAGCAATGCTGAACAGAAATCTGTCTTATTTCAATTGAAAAATGTCCTTTAGACTTTTCCTGAAAGAACAGTTACCCATAGTTGGAGGAGGTTATGTCCTGTGCCCTTGTCACTGTTGATGGTCAGGAGATGATGCAGTGGAATGGAATGCATGTGAATGCAGGACTCAGAGACAAATGAAGTTGCCTGGAACAGGATCAGTGGGTCAGAGGGAAAAAGGTCAAGCAGATCTGTGAGCAAAAAATAATCAGAGGCAGAGAAAAGACACTTCAATATGGTGGTAGTTGGGGCTGGAGAGATGACTCAGCAGCTAAGAGCACTGGCTGCTCTTGCTGAGGATCTGGGTTTAATTCCCAGCACCCACACGGTAGGTAGCAAACATCCATAACTCCAGTTCCAGAGGATCCGACGCCCTCTTCTGATCTCCGTGGGCATTGCATGACACACATGTTGCAGTACACTCATACACATAAGGTTAAAATAATAATGAAAAATAAACTGATCATTTCCTGGGACATATAAATAGAATGAAGGATGAGGAAGGCAGGGAAGGAGAGAGAGGGAGGGAGGGAGAGAGAGAGAGAGAGAGAGAGAGAGAGAGAGAGAGAGAGAGAGAGATTCAGAGACCATAAAGGACAATCTCATTATGAATGCAATTGACAGGTTTTTGACTATTTTTAGACATATTTACCAGTCTTATCTCAAATTCATTAAGTTGTGGGGGATGAGTTTAAATGATTGGTCCTGCTGCATTCATCTCCTGAGTGCTGGAGTGACAGGTGTGTGCCACAATGCCCGCTTTAGGCCATGATGGGGACTGAATCCAGGATTTTGTGCCTTCTAGCAACGACCCCACCACATGAACTCTATCCATATACAACAGGTCACTCTCATTGAGGAAAACTGACACTTTGGAGCTGAATTACATAGGATTTTGTCTGATGTCTAGAGTTTACAGGAAGGAAACAGTAACAGTTGCTTCACTCGAGAAGAATGGGACGTGAGAGTCCGAGTTCCATATAGCCTCAGAGGGAATGTGCTAGAATGTCTGAGTCTTTCCCCTTTTTCCTCCAAACATCCTGCAGCAAATTCTGATGATCAGAGTTCAGCTCCACTACTCTAGGCCAGGCCATCCTGTCCTTCATTTAACATGGACATTGAAAAGGAATTCTCCACATTAAAGATTTGTAGCAATTCCCTGCTTCCTAGCCTAGTTACCAATAATCCATTAATTATTAGGGTATTTCAAAACTCTTATAGAAAACACGATCTTCACAGTGTGTAGTGAAAAAACAGTCTGACTATATTAAGTGTTGACATTAATAAACATTTACAGGTATGTCTGACAGACACCGATGGAGTTTTTCTCCATGTCAGTCACCATTCTAAGCACGAATTTCTTATGCTAAAATGTTAACTCAAAATTCTATTTTTGTTTTCAAAATTCAGACAATCCTCATCAAAATCACTATGGGAGCTCTTGCTCCTAATTTATAGATGGAGAACCTGAGAGAAACATTATTAAGAGTGTGAGAAAAGTCTTGAAGTTGGTGAAGAAAACTGAACTTTACCTCATGAGCCTCACTCTGAAGGAGGACCTCCTGTTCGTCACAGTGTGCTGGCAATCAGATTCAAATTTGAAAGCTGGAACTTTGACCAAGTGCTTAATGCTCAGTATACATCCCCAATAGCAAGTGTCAAACATATATATATATATGTATGTGTGTATACACATACACACATATGTGCCACATATAAATACATGAACTTGTGCCTATATACACAGAGATACATATTATTCAGACCTAGGATACATATGTATATAGGTGTATGTATGTACATTATGTACCTATATATCTACACTGAATCTTGTCCATCGAAAAATGTGGAGACAGTATTATTATCAGTGTACTTTGTGTGTAAAAGTTCAAAGTGATTTCTTAATGGCAACTAACCCAACTTGAGTCTCAGACTTCTAATTATATTCTCATCATCCATCACAGTAATTCTGCAAGGTCTTTCCATTTTATTGAAGAAGCAAGCAAGCCTAGGAAGAAAAGATGTGTAATTCATAGACAGTCAGCTAATGAGGGGAAATACCAGGATTACAAAAATTAAGTATTTAAAAGATACAGACCCGACCCCAATATACAGATAGTTGAAAGAGTTCTGTGGTCTGCTCCATCAAAGACGGGCTTCTAGGAGTAAGTTAGATCTGACTTTTAAAAGTGAAAACTAGAATTACAGATAATATTAGTGCAGTGTGCACTGAGGTTGGCATGACAGTTCCTACAGATGGTCTGTGCAAGGAATTGAGACCACAGGTTCGGAAATGTTCCGTCGTGGTGGGGAAAGAGTTGAACATACATTTGGATAAGTAAAAGTGAAGCCATATTAAAGAATTCTTGAAGCAAGAGGGGATTTGGAGTCAGTGTGAGGAGGAATGAGGCTGGAAGACAGCACAGAGGCAGCGGGACTATGGAATCATGCTTGGGGAAGATGGACCTGACAACATGATTCAGAATGTTACCTTGAAGAGTGTGTATGTTACAGTGCTTTGTTTCCTTGGGGATGTTTTGTATATTTTTCTGTCCTCTGTCAGATTATAAGATTCTGTAGGCATGGTCCAGGCTTCCAGGTGACTTCACGTCCTGTACAGTATAGCCCAGTGATCTAGGACTCTAGATAGTTAGATTAGAAAAGATACCTAGTGACTGGGTATTTGTGCACTGGCATAAGAAGTTACTTTAAAAGAAGGGAGTTTTAAGAGAGGTGTGAGCATGGTACGGCCTGCATGAGGTTCACTGATGCATCACGGGCTATAATTCTACTGAAAAATACCCTTTATTTCCTCATGGGTGACAGAATGAGTAATTCTACTAACCACGGTACTGGGAGCTCAGAAGTGCACAGAGACCATGCAACCCTATAACTCTATTACAAGCCCAAATCCTCTCCCATATCCTGATTCTGCTTCCACAGCAACAGTAGCTCCATGATGATGGTGACGCCCAGCTGAACTCCATGTGTAAAGTCAATCGACAAGTAATGTCTGGCCTGGTGAGAACATGGCAGTGGCAGCATGTAAGGACTGTCTACTGCAGCTTGTTTTGATATCTGTTCCTCACTAGGAGGCAACAGTGACACAAAGTGAAGAGATGGACCCAGAGCTTGGGAAAAGAACTGAGACTGGAATCCAGGGTCCCAAGCTTGCGTTTGTTCCCCATCACAAGGTCCCAGGAGCCATTTTGTTTGAGGTACTTGTGTTCTTTAAGGGTTTTTTTTTTTTTTTTTTTAATCCCTGAAGAGCACAAAACCAAATTACAATTTCTGTCTTTCTTTTTATTAGAATATACTAATATAACATGGTTTTCATTATGATGTTTTAATATGCATACACATATATAATGTATTTATATCCTCTCTTGTCCCACCCTTACTCTTAAGGATCCCCTTTTACTTCGCAGCTAGTCAACTAGTCCCCCAAATGCTTTTATGACATTTTTATGATGACCCAAGGAGTTACATTAGGGTAGCCTTCAAGAGCATGACTGAAGGGTTATGTATAGGAGTATGGGTATATGGACAACTTACCATTGGATACAACATTGGATAAAGTCCCTCCCTCCATCCTGAAATGATTATCCAAAGGATTATTTATTACTTTTTGTTTTGTTTTGTAGTTTTTGAGACAGGGTCTCACTATAGCCTCAGCTGGCCTGGAACTCACTACATAGACCAGGTTGGCCTTAATCTCACAGAGATCCACCTGCTTCTGATTCCTGAGTGTTGGGATTAAAGGCGTGCGCCACCACATGTAGCCCTAAAATGACAATTCTTGACCCTAATATTTTCCAATCAGGTGTCTTCTGAGTGTTATAGAGAGAAGCATGCCTGTCTTTTTTCCCATCATCGGATTTCACTCCTCTGTGATACTAGATTTGCTGTGGGGAAAGTAACTGAATGGTGGCAAGACAACATCTCTGAAGTGGTGCCATCCTTGTATGCTTTGCCTGTGTGTTGTGAGAGACATTCATCCTTTTGACTGTCTGAGGCATTTAGTCAAACCTGCCTTCCGCGCCTACCTTTCAAGCCCAATGCCTATGCTTGTACATTCTACTGTGTGAAGGCAGCAACTTTGTTGCTGTGGTTTCATTGTGGTCATGGCTGGTCTCTACTTAGTCTCCTCTGCCACCACAGTGGCACACTAGGTGATGGGAAATTCAACCGGCAGTAGAGTGTGCATCTCTGTGTACCTTCCGCTAACAGCTGCTTTATTAGGCATCTCTGGTGAGACGATGTGCCATTGGAGAATTTTAATACCTGGATTTACAGTCATCATGATGGAACACATCGAAGATCTTTACTAAGCTGAATTACTCAATAACGTCTTAGAAACATAAATAACCAGGAAGCTTCATTTTCAAGCATAAAAGCCACAAGAGTCTGTCTTGCTAATTGACCATGATGGAGTTATAATCATGAAATACAACATAGAAAACCTCCCTGGAAGGCTGCCTTGGGCATACAACATCAATAAACCACTGGTGATCATGATCATACATTCTTAAGAGCCCCCACGTTCTTAAGGGCCCTGAAAAGGCATGCTGGTGTTTGGAGACACTGCTCTATGAGGAAGTGTTTTGAATGTCTAGTAAATTCAGAGAATTTGTTTGGAAGAACCATATCCATATAACTAAATGTTATGTTCAAAATGCTTCTAAGATTCCCAGAATTAATTTATAGGTTTGATTTACCCAATAAGATTAGTTAATTTGTCAAGTAAATATAAAGTAAAACAGATTAGAATAGAATCAGGATGGATTCAAAGAATTGATTCTTGGAACTAAACAATGTGTAACAATGCAGTCAAGATTAGGAAGAAAAAAGTGGGGGACAGAAATGAGATTACTTAATTCCAGCAATGCCAACAATAGACACAATTACTTGCTTTCCTACTACTGGAATTTTGTGATCATAAAATGTTTCATGGTCAAATATATTCTATACTTGTAGGAAAAGGTCCTTAGGAAACTTAGCACCATGTAAAATGAACAGAAGCCAATTTAAAAGGTTGATGCAGTATTGCTTGCACAAGTTCAAGGCTAGCCTGGACTGTATGCTGAGTTTCAGGTGCTACTTTCTATGCTACAAAGGTGATACTTTGTCTCAAAAGCAGCAACAAAACAAAATTTTAGATAAGCAGGTATTGTTTTCAGTGTACTAGTTATCAAATTGAATCAGAGGTAAATCAGAGATCGAACCCATTGGTTTTCTCTCCAGTTTTCTGTACCTGCTTGTGAAGAACTGGATTTGTCCTTTGCTGCACACTCCTGTCTGTACAGCAACTGTTATATACTCTACAGTAAACAGCACTAGTTAAGCAAAGTCTGTTCGCCAGGCTAACCTTGGCAGACTGCCAGGTGGACTGTTGGTTACATGTTAGCTACCTACTGGTATTTGTTGTTCCAAAAGTAGAATTTGTAACACAACTTGTATTCCTAGGATAGAAAACTCTGGTCAGGTCTCTAACAGTGATCTTGCAAACACTCTGTAGTTTAGAAATGCTAAATGCTATGTCCCAGTTCTACGCTACATGGACAATTTTTGAACATACAGATCCCTCAGTCTTTGAACTAATCTTCTAGTTAACAGAAGTGAACATCCAGTTTAGGTTGCTTACACATTTTTACCTGGGTCAGATGCCAAGCAATTCCTTTTGAGTTTCAAGGGATTGAATTACTGCACAGAGCTGAACATCTGTGTGAAGGTCTGTTAATAGATTGGGCCTTCCTACCCCTGTAAGTCCTAGCCTGTGCCCTAGTACAGGTGGGTGTTGCACTATCATGGATTACTATACTGTTTCTTGTCTCAGAAGAGTAAAACGTGAGGTGTTTCTTACCACTAAGACATCTCCTGTTCTCCTGCTTCCTTGTGCCCTAGTGGTCCTGCCTTCTTTATAAAGTCATCATCTTCCTTTTCTTCAATACTGGAAAATACCACTGTTGTCTCAGGCCACCCAGAATTCTGAACATATCCATTCATGTCACAGTGCTTTTAAAGATCAAGAAAGACAATAGCCCATCAAAACTATTGTCAAGCAGACCGTAGGGCTTGCTGAACTAAGAAAGGACATCTGCAGGTACATAGACTGCCTTTGGATGGGACATTGTTATCTCCCTCACCAGTAATTTTGCTGTGTTCAGAGGAAGGTGGAGAAAGTTGGAAATGAACTAGAATAAGTTATCAGCATGAAGAGGAATGAGAGGACATGATTTTAAGAGGCATAAGGAACGGGCACCAGAGGAATTTATGTGAGAGCCTTTGCAGACAGAGTAATTAATACATTGCATATGGAATCATCCATTGAGGGATGGGATGGAGGTAATTAGTGTGAAGTTTTAATAAAGGAGGTAGACATGTATTTAGAAGAGAGAAAATGTGATGATGTACAATTAATAACGCCTAGGCTGCATGAAGCACACAGGATTCAGCTCTTTGCCTGGTTTTCCCTATTCACCCATCAGCCAGTCAGCTAAGAATGTGCCTCAACGAGTATTTTCTACAACAGGTTCCCAGGAGTGACTTGTCTGTGGAAATCAGGGAAATCTAAAAACAGCTCTGTTCTGTTTCTGAAAGGTAAATGAACCTTCCACACAAAGCAGGGGTGTGAAAGACTTTAAACAAACTCATTACAAGCTCCAGCACACATCTTGTGAGTGAGATTGTGACTTAGAACCTCGTAGTGCCCTGTGTCCCAGGGGCCCAGAAAGAGCAGATAGAGTACAAAGACCAGGCTTTCAATTAAACGCTGTAAATGAGAGGCAGCCTCATCTACCCATGCTGCCGTTCTTATATCTCCCTGTTCAAGGTACTACAGCAAACTAAGGGAAGACACTATGGCAGTTACCCATAACCATCATCTCTTCCTTCTGAGAAATAACCTCTAACACCTGAGTAAGAATTTCCAAATCAATTAATACACACGTACAATCCGAATTTTAGTAAACTTTGGTGTGCCCAAGTATAAATTCTGAAGAAAAGCTTAACACTATTTTTTAAAATCATTTACTATTTTTATTTTATGTGTATGAACATATTTCTTGCCTGTGTACAAGCACATCCATGTCCTGCAATGCCTGCAGAGGTCAGAAGAGGGCATTGGATTCTCTGGAACTGGAGATACAGAGGGTTGTTAGCTACCATGTAGATGTTGGGAACCAAACCCAGGTCCTCTGCAAGAACAGCTAATTCTCTTAATCACTGAGCAATCTCTCCAGTTCCTTACCTAACACTGTTAACATCATCTCATCTATGAGTAATATACTACATAAAACAGACTGCTGTGAGACTGTGGACCTTACGTTAGGCTGTAGCATGTATAGAAAACTAGGAACGTAGCTAAGGTCATGAAAGGGAGGAGGTGGAGAGAACAGCCTGAATAATCTTCCCTGCCTTCTTCTCCACAGCATTCTACAGTGTGTGTGAGATCTAACCCGCTCTCAAAAAGTCTTTTCTGAGCTGCAGTACACAGGGGTATGTGTCTTTCCGTAAAAGTAAGTATTGGCCTTATCACATTCACTGTTTGATAGGCTATATGAAGAGTCATGACCCTAAAGAGAAAGCAATATGATCATAAATCCCTTAAAGTGGCTTACGGGCCCTATACTGGCAGCCTGGCCTTGCTCAAACCTTATCAACTGGTCACTCTCCAAATTGAGAGGGACTGTTTATGCAGCCAATCTGTCCCCTTTATCACCCTAAGATAGTTCTCCTTCCTGATAAAATCTTGGGAGGAAGGCCCATGATAAAGGATACCACACCCCTCCCTCTGGGCCTGGTCCCACCCTCACCTCCCCCTGCTTCGTGAGCTGCACAACCTGCCATCCTCTCTCCTGGCTAAGTCCATTGGTGCCCATGCGTCTTGACTCTTCCAGCCTCATTCACCCTCCCAGCTCCCCCCGCCCCCCTCTCTCCTCAGAGCCTGGGTACTGTCCCATTTCTTGTCTTGGCACCTCAGACACCAGGATTGACCTCTCTGCTTGGAGCCACCACTGCTTCCTGATCCTTTGCATCCAGACCAACTCACTTCCTCCCTGCAATCCCCAGGAGCCCTTGGGGCCTCTTCCTGCCTCCACTTCCCTTTAGATCCCAGGGTGGCATGGCCACCAGCTGCCTGAGACCAGCATCTTTCCTGGACTTGGCTCCCAGGCCAGTTAAACCCCCAAAATTCCTGGGGACAACATCTTTCCTTGAGGGATCCAGACCTAAGGACAAAGCCTGAGAGCATCTGATCCTCATCTGACTTGGGCCTCTGTGGGAACTCCTGAAGACAAAAGCAATCTGGCCACTCCAGTATAAAATCAAAAGAGAGAACTGGAAGCTTAGAGGAACCAGCTTCTCATGCCCCAAAAATAAACCAAAAAGGCACATAAAGTTCACAAAAACAAGCAGACCTAAACTTGAAGGCTTGCGTCTCACACAAAAATCAGAAACTACAAAAGAAATGCACATGTCAAAATCACAGAGAAAAAATAGTAACATGAAAAACCAAAATAACATATCCCCACCAAATACCAATAGTCCTCTAGAGGAGCACAATGAGAACCCCCT
>NW_008337322.1:2608021-2609972 GCF_000622305.1 Nannospalax galili | reverse complement strand
TTCAGTAAGCCAATTAGAAACAACAGGAGAAAGCCTCACCAATAGGATGAATGACATGGAAAACAGAATATCAAGACTGGAAGATAAAGGGGATGAACTAGACCACTCAAGCAAAGATTATGAAAAATTTAAGAAAGCACAAGAAAGGAATATGCAGGAAATGTGTGACAACATAAAAAGACCAAACTTACAAATAATAGACATACAAGAAGGAGAAGAATCTCAAGATAATGGTATGGACCAGATCTTCAACAAAATCTTAGAATAAAATTTCCCCAAATTAAAGAAAGACATGCCCATACAAATACAAGAAGCATATAGAACACCAAACAGACAAAATCAGAAAAGAAACTCTCCATGGCACATCACAGTAAAAACACTAAATGTACAAAACAGACAATACTGAAAGCTGCAAAAGAGAAACAACAAGTCACATATAAAGGAAAACCCATTAAGATTACAGTTGAATTTTCAGTGCAAACTATGGAAGCCAGAAGAGCCTGGACCACATTATTCCCAGTTTTAGATGACCACAGATGCCAGCCCAGATTACTATAACCAGCCAAAATGTCTATTATGGTCGAAGGGGAAAAAAAAATCTTCCATGACATAAATAGGCTGAAGGAATTCATGTCCACAAAACCAGCCCTTCAGAGAGTTCTGGAAACAGTACAAAGAGCTGAAGAAAGGAATGACTATACCCAAGGGGTTGAGGAAAGAAATTCAGTGAAGTTATAACTGTGGGAAAATACAGATATATCAAGTCTGTGAACAGAAATAAAAATTACAGTATTCAAAGCACATCTTTCATTAATAACTTTAAATATCAGTGGACTAAACTCCCCAGTCAAAAGACAAAGACTAGTTGATTGGATTAAGAAACAAAACCCATCTTTTTTGTTGTCTGCAAGAAACTCATCTCACTTTCAAGGACAGGTGTTACCTTAAGGTAAAAGGATGGACAAAAATATACCAAGTGAATGGTACTAAGAAAAAAGGAGGCATTGCAATTCTAATATCTGACAAAATAGACTTTTAACTAAAACTAATCAGAAGAGAGGGCCACTTCATTCTGATGAAAGGAAATATAGACCAAGAAGATATTACAGTCATGAACATATATTCACCAAACTCTGGTGTACCCAAATTCATAAAAACAATACTATAGGACTTTAAGACCAAGATTGATCCCAACTTGTTAATAGTAGGGGACTTCAATACCTCACTATCTCCATTAGATAGGTCAACAAGGCAGAGAGTTAACAGAGAGACATCTGAATTGAACAGTGCCATATGTCAAATGGACCTAACAGACATCTACTGAGTATTCCACCCAACTATCAAAGGATATACTCACCCCATAGAACATTCTCCAAAATTGACCATAAACTGGGGCACAAAACAAATCTCAGCAAATACAAAAAGACTGAAGTAATTCCATGCATTCTATCAGACCACAATACAATAAAGTTTAAAATCAACACCTGAAGATGCCCTAGATACCACATGAACACATGGAGATTAAACAACACACTCCTGAATGATGGGTCAAAAGAGAAATAAAAGTACTCCTGGAACTAAATGAAAAGGACAATACAACACAACAAAACCTCTGGGACACACTGAAAGCTGTCCCTCAAAGGAAGTTTATAGCTCTAAGTGACTACATTTAAAAAATCAGAAAGAACATAAATAAAAAACTTAACATTACAAATCAAGACACTTGAAAAGCAACAACAAATGAAACCCAAACCCAGCAGACCAGAAGTAATAATGAAAACCAGAGCAGAAATTAATGAACTCGAAACAAGGAAACAATACAAAGAATCAACAAATCCAAGAGCTGGTTCTTTGAAAAGATAAACAAAATTGACAGGCTGCAAGCCCAGTTAACCAAAAGAAAGAAAGAGCACCTCCTAATCAACGAAATCAGAGATGAATGGGGAAACAA
>NW_008337322.1:2605616-2607809 GCF_000622305.1 Nannospalax galili | reverse complement strand
TTCAAAAGGATAGAAACAGAAGAAGAACTTCCAAATTCCTTCTATGAAGCCAGCATCACTCTAATACAAAAACCAGGTAAAGATACAACCAAAAAAGAAATCTATAGGCCCATAACTTTAATGAACATAGATGCAAAATTTTTCACCAAGATACTTGTAAACAACATACAGACACACATCAAAAAGATCATCCACCATGATCAAGTCAGCTTTATCCCAGAGATGCAGGGATGGTTCACTATACGTAAGCTAATAAACATCATAAATCATATAAACAGGCTCAAAGACAAGAACCACATGGTCATCTCAATAGATGCAGAGAAGGCCTTTGACAAAATTCAACATGCATTTATGTTCAAAGTCCTAGAGGGAATTGGACTGGAGGGAACATATCTCAACATAATTAAAGCCACATATAACAAACCCAGAGCCAACATCATTCTAAATGGAGGAAAACTGGAAGCATTCCCATTGAAATCAGGAACCAGACAAGGCTGTCCACTATCTCCACTCCTCTTTAACATAGTGCTTGAAACTTTTACAAGAGCAGTAAGACAAGAGCTGGAAATTAAAGGAGCAATAATTGGAAAAGAAGAGATCAAATTATCCCATTTTGCAGATGATATGATATATCTAAGAAATGCCAAAAATTCCACCAGAAAACTCATGGAGGTAAAGGAAAAGAAAGAACCTGAAAGAGAAGAACAGTAGGAAACAGGCATTAATAAGGGAGATATGAATAAAAATTGGGTTCGTTTAAGGGAGGGAGGAGGGAAGGGTATACAAGGAACCTAGGGGATAAAGGGAAAGAAGGAGCTCAAGAAAGGTAGGCCCGTAGGAGAGGGGTATTATTGAAGGGAGAAAGGGGGGAAATGGGGGCACCTTGACTGGGGAAACACTGATGAAGGGACTAGAAAATGCGAGAGATAAATAATGCTTAGCTAGTTTTAAAAACCAGAGGGAACCATATTAGTCAAGCAAACTACCAACAAATTATACATTCCAGATCAAGAAATATATGTCTAGGAAAGGTTTATCTGAGAACAATTGGTCTTTACCCAAGATTTTTCTACATAGCACACAGTATTAAAAGTAGCAGACTGGTGGAACTAACCTTGGATGTTTAACAGACATACTTTGAGTCTTATACTAATTTGGCCAGAGGGACATAAAGGACAGTTTTTGCCTCTTGCACTCCTAATTCGACTAGTTCCAGGGGACTATGAGCATCTCTCAAAATGTCCTGTGATTGTGGTGGGTCACCTATCCTCTTGATCAAGAAGGCCATGGAGACCCCACGAGATGGACTTGAACCAATGTCCAGTCTACAAAGAGCAGGGTCAGCACAGAGCAAACATTTCCTCCATGCTTCCAAGCAAAGCCAGCCATGGTTGAGCAGGATTTGACTTATCTTCACATAGGTGGAACTGGTAAAAGAAAGGAGCCAGGGGCTCCTCCCAAGCCCATGTGACCCCTAAGGAACAGATCCTCAAATGGCCTTAATAGTAAAATTAAATTGGTGTATCTGGGCCAATTGTATGGCTTTAAACACCCAAAAGGAAATTATAACCAAAGATTAAAGGGGCCAATATAATTTTTAAGAGTCCATATGTATAGGTAAAGGCTACATAACAAGCAACAATGCCAGACAGGAGATACCTTCTTTTGAGTTGTTGGCCAGGGTGGCCCAAGGGACTCCCAGATAGTAACCCAGCATAGAACTGGGAAAATGAACAGCAGACCCCAATCTTATCTAAGGGAATATTGACAACTGATTGTTGCTAGAAGAGGAACAGCTGAGCTTCCTAAAACACAGACCTGTAGATAGGCTGACTAGATTCACCGAATGGACAAGTAGTGGGGAACAGCTGGGGTGCTGACAACACAGTGGACAGTAGCAGGGATGACAGAGTATAAGGGGGTGGGGAGGCTATGAGAGGGTGCCATCTGGGAAGTGGGTGTAGAGATGAATAAGATGGTTTGGAATGTTCTGTGTGATATACACACAAAAAAATCAACAAATTTTAAAAAATGAATTATATTTAGGAGGAAGCAAAAAAACTTACATCATGTTAATTAATAGAGGTGATAAACATTACCATTGAAATCTACCCGATGACGTTATAGACATACACAGGTGCCAAGGATCCGAGTGCAACCGATTATGACTAGTAATAATCAGATACAGATGGA
>NW_008337322.1:2594294-2605503 GCF_000622305.1 Nannospalax galili | reverse complement strand
ATGTGCCAACATCACAGCATTATTAGCAAAACCAATGAGTCTTTCTGTAAGAAACAGTATATTTTAAAATAAAATGGAGATCTTTTTAAAAAGTTAAAAACTCATTTAATTTTATGTTTACAGGGTTTATACTGAGTTCAATATTGTATAACTATATTAATTCAACAGTGAACCTAAAAATTTTATAACCACTTTTGAAAGATGTATCTTTGCTCTTGAAGCTGTTATTGAGTATGTTAAAGCTATAATGAAATAGTTCTTCTAAAAAATAAAAAAAAATATTTAAAAAGGATAACACACCTTGGTACTAAGAAAACTCCTACAGCTGTGAACAGCAGAATTCCCATAAAAGTGGAAACATCCCCTCCCTCGATGCAGATGCCTGAGGCCAGGCCTCTGTCCTTTGCTGTATTCTCTGAATAAAGGAACACATTCCTTGTCTGTTGCAGGTCTGGCTCTGCCTCTTATTTCTGAACTTTAAAGTCTTTCTTTTTTCTGCTCTCCAACACCTGATACGTTTCACTCAATATTCTCATTTAATTTGCACAAGGAAAGAAGGTAGGTACTGATCACAACATTTCATGGCCAAACTTTGCCTCAAAAGAAAATAACCATAAGATAGATTTCTTTTAAACTGAGAATTTATAGGAGACAATATTTTCCTGTTTCTCCTCTTGTGTCTCCTCTTCTTCATTTTCACACTGGAGCAAGCAGCCTTATCTGTTTCTCTGGAGGAAAGCACATATTTAAGAACAGACCAAGCATACAGTAAGTGCGTTTGGGATGAAAGATGGTAACACGGGTTGCATCTTCTATGAAAAGAACCAGAGCGATCTATGTTCTTGTTCAGCACACCAAAAGAAAAATGTTGAAAAGGGAATTAATTGTCTCTTTTCCCTTGTCTCTGTGCTCTTTCTCTGTAAGTTTAATTTTAGTAATGTGTCACCTGAGAAGGGAATTTTAATGTTACTAAAATATTATATGTAGGCAAAAGTATATTGCACTCATTATTCAAGTCAGGTATTCAGACCTCAAAAAATGTGCAAAGGTTGAAAAACATGAAGTCTTATAAGAGATATTTTGGTTAGATTAACAAACTCGTAAAGATAAGAATCAGCCTAGAAAGAATGTTATATTTTGTGTTAGGAAACTAAAGTTTGAATGGTGCTTATGAAGGAGAAACCATGTAAGTACACATACCGGAGGAAACTAGATTTAAATTGCAGTCCTTCACTCATTCTAGCGCTCACTCACCAAATGCTTCCTAAGCACCACTGCTTGAGACGCTGTGTGTAGATGGCGTGATGTTGAGGAATCACGGAGCAGACAGGTGAGGGAGACAGGAAATGTGAGCAGTTCTACAGGAATCACACAGCGCTGACAAGACACGCATCAGGCAACAGCAGGGCAGTTCCTGAAAACCTGGGACTTGAGGTGACAGGGATGTCTTTCGTGCTTCCTTTTCCGAGGTAGGAAAGAAGGAATGGAGACACTGGTGAGGAAATGGAGGGTTGGTGTTTATGGATAAGTCTCTGCAGGAGAAAGAACTTGCTTTCTTCCGAGAGGAGTTGGAATTTTCTGTGGACAGGGTATAGTGAAGGACGGGAACTGAGGGTTCTGAGCCAAGGGAGATGACCCATCCAGGATCACTCTGGAGGAGAGAAGTGACCCGATGGTTCTGTAGTGCTCTTAATGGCTGAGAACAAGCCAAAAGCCAGTGCAAAGGCAGAGAGCATAAAGATGTATGAGGTATTTATTCAGGAAATGTTTGCAGAGTGGTTTAAGGAGACATAGGAGAAAAGTGACTTCAAAGAATTCCAAATGCATTTCGGTTTTGTAATGAAGAGTTGAATGAATTGTATATCATTTCAGGAATTGTTAAAGGGGTGTGCTCAGTGGATTCCTTCTTCAAAGTCAAACATACTGCCCCTGAATCTTTGATTTTCACCAGGGAAACTATGTCTGTCATACCCCCAAGACCTAGAAGAGCAGTCAGCACTGAGTGATCATCGTCTCAGTGTCCACTGATTTGAAATCTATTTCTGACAGGTCACGTAGTGCAGAGATGGGGAGGCTCAAGGGGAAATCCAAGGACAAAATACAGGAGCAGCACTCGAGAGGCACAGCGACTTCCATTCCCATTGAGATGCCCAAGTCTGACTTCAGAGCTTTCAGGTGCAAACACTCAGAAAGTAGATGAAAGGACATTGGTAAGCCTGTAAGAATCCAAGAGAAGTGTCAGAGCGGACAGAGGACTCTCACAGAATTAGCAGTCTAGACAGTGCTCCAAGAGGCAAGGAATTCAAAGTGTTGCAGGAGAGAACTCTTCCCTTGAGTGGGAATGAGCTGTCCAGAGTGACTATTAGTGCTTGTGTCTGTAATGCAGGCCGTCTTTACACATTCTTTTCAGTCTGGGGATATATTTACTAGCCGCATCCTTTTGCTCTAGGTTGGGAAGTCTTAAGACGCAGATGTCAAGTTGTGCTCCTTTCTGCTTTGAAAGATTGAAAGAAGACAGGTGCTCCCCACAGAGAGGGGCAGGAGTCTCACTAGGGTCCTGGGTCAAGTGCCCTTGACCTGTGCTGTGCCAATTGTGTCTTCCACTTCCTCTCTCAGAGTTTCATCTGAGAAGGAAACAAGTTGGCTGCCATCTTCTCCCACACTGAGCAATTCTACTCAGGACAGGGAAGAGTGTGAATTAAGAAATATTCTTGCACGTATCCACAAGATGCAAAACCACGTGTGAACTCCAAGCATTGTCAAAATTCCTTATGAAAGCTCGAACTACATGCAAACAGATCTTTCCCATGTTACATTCTTGCTGGTGTATGGTAAAGTTCAGGCTGGCAATTCGAAGCAGAGTATTTTTAATTATTCATAATTAACCATTTTAGGAGAATACACTCCAGAAATATACTGAAATTCCTTCTGTATCCCCCACCCCCCGCTTCACAACATTCTCTCATTAATGAAACACCAATGTCTCCATATGCTGACAACCCCAAATGTGCTCAGGGGCCCCTGGGCCCCCGAAGTCTTGGCTCCTCACTTCTACCTCTGTCTGCATCACTGGTATCGGCTCTGAACACTGTAATCTTCCAGGGACCTCGTGTCCTCTCTAGAAGCTGCAGGAAAGACTGGCCTTCAGTTCCAAGGTCAGGAGGCAGCAGGTTGGTGCTGCATCTGAGTTACCAGGAAACATGGTGAGTGATGTGAAGAAATAACGGGGTCACAGACCTGCACAGAGAGGGAAGAGTGTCCTGAAAGGCAGGTTGCAAGGGTGAGCGTCAAGTTGATGCAACCCCATCACGCAGGGCTCTTGAGGAAAAGCAAGTTCCTAGAGATTTCTTGATTGTTTGGAGGGAAGCTGAGGACAGAGTAGGGAACCACCCACTAAATAGCACAGTAAGCAAGGATTCGGACAAGGCCCTTCCCGTCCCACGCGGTGGGGCAGGACCTCAGAGATGTGAACTTCACGTCAACACTAACTGCTTCAGAGAATTCTGACTCCGGGTTTCCCTGGTCTGTTTCCACCTTCCTTGGTATCGAAGAGTAAATACAATCCTATTGCTGTATAGGGCTTCATAGGGGCTCTTGAGAAAGTGAGCTGTCTTTTGTTTGAAATGTGTAAAAAACACAGAAAAGATCAAACGAACATGAGCCCCTTGTCAGCCAGGCAAGTGTTCTCAAGCACAGTGGGCAGTGGGAAGTGTGGGCTTCATGCACATAGCAAGTGCGTGGCTGAGTCTAGACAGCACTGGGTAGCCAAGGTGACTCTGGAGACACCTGCTGAGGTCTCATGGGGATAAGAACAGAGAGTCCTTAAGATCCCCTTCACTGCAGGAAATAACTGACCACAAATAAACCCCCAGCACATATTGTGCTCTACAGTTTAAAAGCACATTCACATTACAAATGTGCTTTTAAAATATTACAAAAGGGTAATGGTCATTTGGCATGATTAAAAATATTTTTTTAAGTTTTATTTTATGTATATCAGTGTTTTGTCTACATGTATGTTTGTGCACCACATGCATGCAATGCTTTCAGGGCCCAGAAGAAAGCATAGGATCCCCTGGAACTGGAGTTATGGACGGTGGTTAGCCTCTGTTGGGCCCTGGGAACCAAATCCAGCCAGGTCTTCTGCAAGAGCAGCCAGTGCTCTTAACCCCTGTGCCTTCTCTCTAGCCCCATGACATGGTTTTTTTTTTAATGTTAGAAAGTAGTAGGTTTAATGTTCATTGTTCTGAAAACTATTCAAATTTCTGGGCTCTGGATGTTTTGTTAATTTCTGCTTCCCAAAATACCATTTCCTTAGGGAGGGTGTATAAACGGATTTTATGACAAGATCGCTTGTGTTTTTCTTGTGACAACTAAAATTAAAGGTGTTGGAAATAGAGACCCAGCTCAGCTGAGACGGGCAGAGAGAAGCCCATAGAAAGAGAATGAGTGGCCCCAGCTATTTGGAGCAAGGAGATAATGCCATAACGTGTTTGGTCTGTCTCCTGTGTTTGACTTGTGCTGAGAACTTTCAACTCATTTAAGCTAAAGAATGATTAGGTTTGAGAGGAAGCAGTAGGTCCCAAAGGCAAACCATCGTGCCTGGGTATGAAGTGGGGTGAACAGGGAGTGGGCTAGGCACAAAGAGCAGAGATACTAAGTGGCCAGCTGGAAATGGAAAAGAGAAATTTGTGGTTAATAGCACAGAGAAGCCTAGAAGGGCCAGTTGTGAACCACTGTGGTCTCCCTCTCCTGATTCTAATGCTTGGTTCATATGCAAAGATGTCAGAACTGTCTCCCGAACAGTAGTATATGTTTGTTTCTATTTTTACTTTGTGTGTGTGTGTGCATGTTCACATGTATGTGAGTACACATGTGTGTGTAGTTTCATGTTGATGCTAAAGGTTGAACTCAGTACATTGTTTCAAAGGTCTCCTCCCTCCTTGTTTATTTAGACAGCAGTCTCTGTAGAACCTAGAGAGAGTGCCATGATTTTGTTATAACACCCAATTGGTGACTGCAGGAAGCCTGTCCCTACCTCCTCTATTCTAGGATTGCAAGTGCTTGTCACCAAGCCCAGCTTTTTATGTGGGTGTTGAGAATCAAAATCAGGTCCCTGTGGTTGCAAGGCTAGAAGTTTGCTGACTGGACTATCTACCTCCCTCTGTGTTTGTGTGTTCATAATCAGTTCTTAAACATCAAAGGTTGTGTCCCATGTATGTGCCTCACTGATATGCTGGCTCCTTTATTCAGGAAGTCTTTACAAGGGTTGGTCAATGTGGTCAAGCTGAGTTAATTTGCTTTTTTATGCAAATAGACATGATTAAGAAAAAAAAGATAAGAACTGGAGAATCCAGGGAAAAACTAAGAGAACTGGTCAAGGAATTTGATTGTAGAAAACTGTGTGTAAATTCTTGCCAACCCTAGGATCTTGATATCCTTGTCTGTAGTTTGTGCCTTGTAAGAAAGCAATTATGAGTCCTATGCTCAAGAAACATTAAAGGCTGAATGGATTTCTGTAATATGCACGTAAATTAAGTGTAGTGCTTCATTCTTCTATGTTGGTCATAAATATAACCATGCACACAAAAGGAACACATCCATACCACAGTTGTGCCCCAGTTGAAAATATGAGACTTCATTCAATGTTTGTAAATATTGTACCTAGAAAGGAAGCAAAAATCAAAATCTGCTTGTGGCCTGAATTCTTTCTGGGTTTCCTGCATGATCAGACAAACCGTATAATATATTTTATGTGAGTTTATTAACTTGCAAAGGAATGAGAACCCAGTGCCTAGCCCCACGCCACCGGCAGCTAGAGCCTGCCTTATCAGACCTTTCCCTGACTACCACAGTCCCCGCTAGCATTCGCTCACACCTCAGGGGCCAGTGATCTTGCCCCGGGTCCACAGGAGTCAGTCCATTCTGTCTTTGAGTTGCTGCGCTGGCTGCATGTTCCCCACCCACACATGCTACCCACGGCTCCTGGCTTCTGTCCCAAGATGGCACCTGGCTTCACTTCGTAGTCCATGCTCCCGTCAGGGCCCACCCATTGGAGGAACCAGCCAATCAGGAGACACTCCACCTCTTTCCTCCGCTCTTACAATCTTTCAGTCCATCTTCTGCTAAAGTCCCTGAGACTTGGAGGGGGTGATAGATGTAGGGTGATCTCTCTTGTATCATGGTGAGAGAGTGGCTTCTTGGGCCTCCCCATTAGTCGTCTTTAGGCTATGGCCACTGATCTATCTCAGTGGTGTTTCTTCTACTATAAAGACAAATGGAAGGAAGTAGACACATTTAAACAAACATGAATGTACACACAAATGGCTAGATGATATCCCAGTAGGTGTGCTATACTCATTAAACAACATACTCATGATGGCTTCTCCACTAGGGCCTGTAGCCTGTCTTGACACAAGACTTTGGCCTAGTCTACAGCACCAGATGTGTGTTCCACCACTAGGAGCGGGCCTTATCCATTAGAAATTTGTCAGCTATGCATGTGTTTGTTGAGCCATTATTGCACTTGCAGATATTGCTTGGCATGTCCATGGTGTGAAGCACATGGGGTCCATCATTGAGTAGAATTATAGGGGATCCTTTCTTCCCTAACCATCCGTATAGAGCCTCCTGGCAATATGAACATCATTGATCCAGTGACATGGAGTGTTTTGGCTAAGTCCCATTTCCATCTTTTCTTCTTCTCCCCCACACTCACAACATGCAGTGTCTTCAGCAATGTGGCCTTACTGACCTTTCTAGTGTACAACCGACATTAGTGGCAATAGCCTTGGTGAATTGGAGGACCTCAAGGATCTCTCTGACCAACAGCTCATAGGGGGCCCACCCACCCCTGGTACTGTATATTTTCTTAACAGATTATAGTTTGAGAGTTTCTATCCTCATCTTACCCAGCCTACATAAAACTCCCAAGGATCTTACAGCTATAGCTGGCCTTTGCTTCTTCAGGTATCTTTCAAATGGGTTTCACATCTGTAAAACACTCAAAGGAACGTTAGTATTATATATCAAATCAATCATAGGCAAGGTCTCACACAGCATGGAAAGGTTTTGTCCATTCGTATTAACTGTTTTCTCCATAGATCCTTGTTAGGTACCATAGTATGGGTACGAGGCATTAATTTGCTTAGCTCTTTACCATTTTTAGTTTTCCCTTTTGGTTCTTTTATTCTTGATACACTTACAGGTGTTGGCCCCCGCTGTCTGACCCTGCACTGGGCTAAGGAGACAGGGAGCTTCTCCTGTCCCCGCTGCACTTGTTGGTTCCCTGAGTCAGACAGGCCCTGGGTCTGCCTCCTGACCATAGCAACATCTGTCATCTTCCCATTGACCACACCAGGTTGCTTGCTTGGGAGAACTGGGTGGGAAAACCTGCTTCTACCCCTACTATAGCCTTTATCAGAAGAGAAATGCATCTTATTTAATCCTCGGGGATTCTTAACCGCCCCTTGTATAGTTGTTTTCTTCGATTGTCCTTTGTAAACTGTTCTTCTGGTTTAAAACCTTCCAGAAATGCTTTAGTACTGAATTTGGCTATCTATCAATTTTTTCTCTGGGGGTTTGGGTTTCACATAAGTCTTGCCACATTTGTCTTCGAGTAACCCAAGTGGACCATTTCCTCTGTCTGGTCTTTATTATATCTCTTATAGTGTGTTCTGTTATTTTACAGACATGTTTTACATGCTGGTCAGAATCATTTAGATTTGCCAAAGTCTCTCTCACTTTATAAAGATCCTGTCCTATCAATGGGCCCAGTAAAGCCATTAAAGCCCCATACCATTCTCGAGGTCCCATTTGAATTAAGCTTTCTTTCATGGCTCTGGTGAACACAGTCTCATCTGGCCCAGTGAACTGCCATCATATATTGCTTTTCTCATACCTAGTTCTCTCAGTAATGCCTGCTCCTCCTTTTGTAGTCCTGCAGCCCCTGCTAATCATGTTTGTCTCCCTTGGTGACAAACATGTATCTTTAATGCCTTCAACCAGCCACCCCACTAAGGACTGCTCCCCTCTGCATTGGCCTAGGTTGAACAGCCTGTATCGCAAGAATGGATGGGTGGTTATATAACTCAGCTGTGAAGCTTCTGAAGGTCTTAGACTGACGTCATTTGCTCCCATGTCCCACACTCTCACAAGCCACATGGCCAGGGGCTCTCTGCTTGCTTGCTTGCTTGTAAGTTTTTCATAGCTTTAACAGTTTTAGCATAGAATATTTCCTAGCTACAGCACAGTTAGCCTTTTTCCCTTTTTTACTTTTATCTTTCTTTTCCTCTGAGTCCTTGGACTTTACACAAGTCAAATTGTCCCACCTTTTTTTCTCTCTCCAGCTCTGTGGCTGGGTCCGCCAGCTCAGCCTTTGCAGCTTTCCCTGCCTGGGACACATCTCTTATCATGCAAAGTGCCTACTCTGTCTCTCTGGGAGCTCCATTTGGGTCCAGAGCAAGTAAAAGATTTTCTAGCCTTTAGGTAACCATTAACAAACCTTCACGTAGACACAGCATATCCTCACATTTACAACATAGCTGTGGCCCATGCTTCTGTATGGTTGAGCTCTTTTTTTTTTTTTTTTGAGACAGGGTCTCCTTGTAGCCCCAGCTGTCCTGGAACTCACTATATAAACCAGGCTGGCCTTGAACTCACAGAGATCCACCTGCCTCTGCCTCCCAAGTGCTGGGATTAAAGGTGTGCACCACCATGCCCTTTTTAATTACAGATTTTATGATCCACTGTATAGCCCATATTGACTAGCCCTAACCCCATTAAGTATATGGCTTTTGATTGGCTTCTCTCCTGGATTTGGTACTCAGAGCCCAGCTGACCCACCACAGGGGCAGCGGGAACAGCACTGCATTCTGAGACCCACATCGCCAAGGCTGTAGTTCCTTTATCCTGCAGATTATGCCAGTGTTGTGGCCCGAATTCTCTCTGGGTCTCCTGTGTGATCAGACAAACCGTATAATATATTTTATGTGAGTTTATTAACTTACAAAGGAATGAGAACCCAGTGCCTACCCCAAACCTCCGGCAGATAGAGCCCACCGTACCAGACTGCGTCCCAGCTACCGTAGTCCCTGCTAGCATTCACTCATGCCTCAGGGGCCAGTGATCTCTCCCCGGGTCCACAGGAGTCAGTCCATTTTGTCTTTGAGTTGCTGCGCTGGCTGCACATTCCCTACACCACATGTGCCACCTGTGGCTCCTGGCTTCTGTCCCAAGATGGCTCCTGGCTTCCCCTTTGTAGTCCACACTCAGCATCAGGCCCCACCCACTGGAGGAACCAGCCAATTGGGAGACACCCCTCCACATTTATACAACTGCTACTATGCTGCAGTCTGATCTACATTTCAGTTTCCTGAGAGTTTGATAGTCATTTTCATGATTGCTAACATCAGTGGGTTTATTTTATGCTAGAAGTTTCTCAGAATAATTCTGCAGTGTCCCCCTCTTTCTCTTTTTTTAAAAAATATAACTCATTATCTCTTTTGTTGATTTTTTGTGTGCATTTCATACAGAACGTCCCAACCAATCTTATTCAACCATATATCTACATCCCAAACGGTGCTCTCCCATAGCCTCACCCCCCACCCCACTGCAGCCCATATACTCTCTTGTCCCTGTTACTGTCCACTGTGTTGTCAGTGTCCCTATCCATTCCTCAGTGCTTGGCCATCCACTGACTCTAGTCAGCCTTTCTAGAGTTCCTTGTTTTAGGAAGATCAGATCTTCTTTATCGAACATCAATCAGTTGCCAATATTCCTTTAGATAAAATTGGGGTCTGCTGTTCATTTTTCCAGTTCTATGCTGGGTTACTATCTTGGGCCACCCTGGCCAGCAACTCAAAGGAAGCTATCTGCTGTCTGGCATTGTTTCTTATTGAGTAGCCTTTAGCTATACACATGGACTCTTAAAGAATTATATTGATCCCTTTAAACTTTGGTTATACTTTCCTTTTGGGTGTTTAAGACCATAGAGTTGGCCCAGATAAACCAATTTATTTTATTTGAGGATCTTTTTGTCATGGGTCACATGGGCTTGGGAGGAGCCCCTGGCTCCTTTCTTTTACCTGCTCCATCTATGTGAAGATAAGTCAAAGGTCCTGCTCATGCATGGCTGGCTTCACTTAGAAGCATGGAGGAAATGATTCCTCTGTTGACCCTCCTCTTTGCAGACTGGACACTGGTTCAAGTCCATTTGGTGGGGTCTCTATGGCCTCCTTGATCAAGAGGACAGGTGACCCACCACAATTACAGGACATTTTGAGAGATGCTCATGGTCCCCTGGAATATAGTTGACCTAGGAGG
The DNA here is from genome assembly GCF_000622305.1 of Nannospalax galili. Classification (NCBI taxonomy): domain Eukaryota; kingdom Metazoa; phylum Chordata; class Mammalia; order Rodentia; family Spalacidae; genus Nannospalax; species Nannospalax galili. The sequence continues at coordinate 2,595,180 of NW_008337322.1, read as the reverse complement.
GCAAGGAGCAAAAACTGTCCTTTATGTCCCTTCGACCAAATTATTACAGGCTTCAAAGTATAGCTGTTAAACATCCAAGAAGTTTAGTTCTACCAGTCTGGTACATTAATTACCATGTGCTATGTAGATAAAGCTTGAGCAAAGACAAAACAGTCTCAGATAAACCTTGCCTAGACATAAATTATATTCCTTGAGCTTGTTGTATGTATAATTTGTCAGTAGGTTGTTTAATTAATATGGTTCCCTCTGGTTTTTTTAAAACTAGCTAGGCATTATTTGTCTTGCGCATTGCCGATTCCTTCCACCATGGTTTCCCACTCTAAAGTGCCCCCATTTTTCCTATTTCTCCCTTAATAATTCCCATTTTTTCCTTAATAATAATTTCCATTTCTCCCTTAATAATAATTACAATTTTTCCCTTAATAATAATTTCCCATTTCTCCCTTAATAATCTCCTATGGTCCCACCTATCTTGAGCCCCTTCTTTTCCTTTATCTCCAAGTTTCCTTGTATAACCTTCCCTCCCCTCGCCCTTTAAAATAACCCATTTTTATTCATATCTCCCTTATTAATGCCTGTTTCCTACTGTTCTTATTTTTCAGAATCTTTCTTTTCCTTTACCTCCCTGGTTCCTTTCCATTATCCTGGTTCCTGTAATTATATTTGGAAACATACTCACTTATAAGGATTTGGTACTAGGATCCACATATGAGGGAGAATATATTTCATTGTTTTTTTTTCCTGAGTCTGTGTTACTTCACAAATTTCAACAGTTTCTAGTTCCATCCATTTACCTGCAAAATTTCATGATTTCATCTTTATTTTCTGCTTAGTAGAAAACTCCATCGCATTTTCATTATCCACTGTCAGTTGAGGTTAGGTTACT
>NW_008337322.1:2525354-2594164 GCF_000622305.1 Nannospalax galili | reverse complement strand
GTTTTTTAAGAGTTTTCCACAAAGCTTTCCATAGGGGTTGAACAAGTTTGCAGCCCCACCAGCAGTGGATGAGCATTCCCCTCTCCCCACATCCTCTCCAACATTTAGTTTCACTTGTTCTGTTGATCTTAGCCAGTCTGAATGGGGTAAGACAAAATCTTTAAGTGGTTTTATTTGCATTTCCCTAATTATTAATGATAATGAACATCTTTTAAGATGCTTCTTAGCCATCTTTATTTCTTCTTTTGAGAACTCTCTGTTCAGCTCCTTAGGTCATCTTTTAATTGGGTTACTTCCATTCTTGAGTCTTTGTTTTTTGAGTTTGTTATATGTCTGGTTGTTAAACCTCTGTCAGATGTTGTGCTGGTGAGGATTTTCTCCCATTCTGTGGGTTTTCTCCTCACTTCCCTGGTTGCCTCCTTTGATGTACAGAAACTTTTTAGTTTAATGAGGTCCCATTTTTTGATTCTTGACCTTATTTCCTGAGCAGTTGATGTGCGGTTTAGAAACTCCTTTCCTACACCTATATATTATAGGTTTTTGCCAAAGTGTTCCTCTAACAGTTTCAGAGTTTCAGGCTTTACATTGAAGTCTTTGATCCATTTGGAATTGACTTTTGTGTGAGGTGAAGATAGAGGTTTAGTTTCATTCTTTTACAGGTGGAGATCCAGTTTTGCAGCACCATTTGCTGAACATGCTGTCTTTCCTCCATTGAATGTTCTTGGCCCCTTTTTCAAATACCAGGTGGCTGAAATTGCATGTACTCATATTTGGGTCTTCAATTTTGTTCCATTGATCTAAGGTCTATTTTTGTGCCAGGAACATGTTGTTTTAATGAGTATAGCTCTGTAATACAGTTTAAAATCTGGTATAGTAATCCCTCCAGCATTGCTCCTAGGTCTCAGGGTTGCTTTGGCTAACCAAGGTCTTTTGTGCTTCCATATGAATCTTAGGATTTTCTTTCCACCTCTGTGAAGAATGTCATAGGGATTTTGATTTGATTTGATTTGATTTAATTGCATTGACTCTATAAATGGCTTTTGTAAGATGGTAATTTTCACAATTTTAGTTCTTCCAATCCATGAGCATGGGAGGTCCTTCCATCTTCTGATGTCTTTCTAAATCTGTTTCTTTAAAGATTTATAATTTTCATTGTAGAGGTCTTCAATGTCTTTGGTCAGGTTTATTTTGAGATTTTTTTTTTTTTTGCAGGTATTGTGAAGGGTTTTTTTTTTCATGTACTCTTTCTCTGATTGCTTGTTGTTGGTATATAGAAAGCTTACAGATTTTTGTAGGTTAATTTTGTAACCTGCCACTTTACTGAACTTGTTAATAATTTCTAGGAGTTTTCTTGTGGAATTTTTGGTGTCTCTTAGATATAATATTTCAACTGCAAAAAGGAATAATTTGATCTCTTCTTTTCCAATTATTACTCCTTTAATTTCCTTCTTTGTCTTACTGCTTTTGCAAGAGTTTCAATCACTAAATTAAAAAGGAGTAGACATAGTGGACAGCCTAGTCTGGTTTCTGATTTTAATGGGAATGCTTCCAGTTTTTCTCCATTTAGAATGATGACAGCTGTGGGTTCATTGTATATGGCTTTAATTGTGTTGAGGTATGTTCCCTCCAGTCCAATCCCATCTAGGACTTTGAATATAAATGTCCATTGAATTTTGTCAAAGGCATTCTCTACATCTATAGTGATGACCATGTGGTTCTTGTCATTGAGTCCATTTATATGATATATGATGTTTATTGACTTAAGTATATTGTACCATCCCTGCATCTCTGGAATAAAGCTGACTTGATCATTGTGGATGATCTTTTTGGTGTGTGTCTGTATGCAGTTTGTAAGTGTTTTGTCGAGAATTTTTGCATCTATGTTCATTAAGGGTATGGATCTATAATTTTGATTTTTGGTTGTATCGTTACCTGGCTTTGGTATCAGAGTGATGTTGAATTCATAGAAAGAATTTGGAACATCTCCCTCCATTTCTCTCTTTTTGAATAAATTAAGTAGTAGATGTAGATCTTCTTTAAATGTCTGTTAGAATTCTGCTGTAAATCCATCTGGTCCTGGGCTATTTTTTGTCAGGAGGTTTTTTATTACTGTTTCAATTTCTTTATGTGCTATGGGTCTGTTTAAGCTGTTGGTCTCTTCTTGGTTTAGCTTTGGTGGTTCCCATGCCTTTAGATACCTGTCTATTTCTTTTAGGTTTTCAAATTTAGTAGCACATAAGTTTTTAAAGTATTCCCTTATAATGTTCTGGATCTTTCTGGTGTCTGTTGTGATGTTTCACCTTTCATCTCTGATTTTTTTTATTTGGGAGGTGCTCTTTCTTTCTTTTGGTTAACTGGGCTAGCAGCCTGTCAATCTTGTTTATCTTTTCAAAGAACCAGCTCTTGGATTCACTAATTCTTTGTATTGTTTTCTTTGTTTCTATTTCATTAATTTCTGCTCTGATTTTCATTGTTTCTTCTGGTCTGGTGGGTTTGGGGTTCGGTTTTTTGCTTTTCAAGTGTCTTGAGTTGCAATTTTAAGACATTTATTTGTCTTCTTTCTGATTTTTTAATGTAGGCACTTAGAGCTATAAGAACTGCTCTAAGGACTGATTTCAATGTGTCCCAGAGATTTTGTTGTGTTGTATTGTCCTTTTCATTTAGTTCCAGGAATACTTTCATTTCTTTCTTAATTTCCCCTTTGACCCATTCAACATTCATCTGTATATTGTTTAATCTCCCTGTGTTCATGTTGTTACCAGGGTTTTTTCCAGTGTTGGTTTTAAGGTTTATTGCATTGTGGTCTTTAGAATGCATGGAACTATTTCAATATTTTTTTTATTTGTTGAGGTCTGTATGCCCCAGTATATGGTCGATTTTGGAGGAGGTCCACGGGGTGCTGAATAGAAAGTATACTCTTTCATACTTGGGTGGAATATTTGGTAGATGTCTGTTAGGCCCATTTGATGTATGGTGTTGTTTAATTCAGATTTCTCTCTGTTAATTTTCTGTACTGTTGAGTTATCTAATGGAGGCAATGGGGTATTGACGTCCCGTACTATTAATGAGTTGGGATTAATCTGGGTCTTAAAGTCCTGTACTACTGTTTTTATGAATTTGGGTGCACCAGAGTTTGGTGATTATATGTTTATGTTTGTAATATACTCTTTGTCAATTCTTCATCCTCTTTATGTCATGGAAGATTTTTCTTTCCCCTTTGACTATGATAGACATTTTTTCTGGGAAAAGTAATCTGGGTCAGCATCTGTGGTCATTTAGAACTGGGAATATTTTGGTCCGGGTTCTTCTGGCTTTCATAGTTTGCACTGAAAAGTCAGCTGTAATTCTGATGGGTTTTCCTTTATATGTGACTGTTGTTTTTCTTTTGCAGCTTTCAGCATTCTCTCTTTATTCTGCATTTTTAGTGTTTTTATTATGTTGTCCCTGAGGGAGTTTCTTTTCTGGTCCTGTCTATTTGGAGTACCATATGCTTCTCATATTTTTATGGGCCTGTCTTTCTTTAGTTTTGGGAAATTTTCTTCTACAATTCTGTTGAAGGTCTGGTCCATACCATTATCCTGAGATTCTTCTCCTTGCATACCTATGATTTGTAAGTTTGGCCTTTTTATGGTGTCACACAATTCCTGCATATTTCATTCTTGTGTTTTCTTCAGTTTTTCATAATCTTTGCTTGAGCTGTCTAATTCATCCACTTTATCTATTTTCCATTTCATTCATGCTATTGGTGAGGCTTTCCCCTGCCATTTCTAATTGGCTTACTGAGTGTTTCACTTATTCTTTTTAGCCTGAGCATTCTTCAATATTTCTATCTCTTTTCTGAATTCATTCAGAAGTTTACCCCTATCTTCTTTCAGTTATTTGATTTCTTTGTTTGTGTGTTCTTTAAATTCACTGAATTCTTTTTATCATGTTTACAATTGTTATTTTGAGTTCCCTGTCCTGTGTTATCTTTAGGGTGTTCTCATTGTACTCCTCTATGTGACTATTAGTAGTTGGTGGGGATGTATTATTTTGGTTTTTCATGTCATTATTTTTTGTCTGTGACTTTGGTATGTGGATTTCTAGTTTCTGGTTCTTGTGTGAGACTCATGCCTTTGTTTGTTGAGTTTAGGTCTTCTTCTTTTTTTGTAAACTTTATCTGCCTTTGTAGTTTACCTTTTGAGCATGAAAACCTGGTTGGTCTAGTTTTCAGGTTCTCTCTTTTGGTTTTATATTGGACTGGCCATATTGCTTTCATCTCATTGCTCAGGATTTCCCACAGAGGCCCAAGTCAGATGAAGATCAGATGTTCTCAGGCTTTCTCCTAAGGTTTGGATCCCTCTAGGAAAGATGCTGGCCTCAGGAATTTGAGGGCTGGGATGGCCTGGGAGGAGGGCCCAGGAAAAATGCTGTCCCCAAGAAGCTGGTGGCTGTGCTGCCCATGGATGCAAAGGGTGATGGGGGCCAGAAGAAAGCGAGGGCTCGTGGGGACTACAAGAATGAATTGGGTTGGTTTGGATGCAAAAGATCAGGAAGCAGTGGGGAGTTTGGGCCAAGAGGTCATGCCAGAGGTCTGGGGTGCCAAGAATTGTGTTAGTCCCCCTGCTAGGAGGAGGAATGGGGTGGGGCAGCTGGGAGCGTGAACTTGGCTAAGGATATGCCTATCTTGTCTACTTTTCAAATAGCCAATTATTGATTCATTGATCCTTTGTATTGTTTTCTTTGTTTCTTTCATTAATTTCTGCTCTGATATTTGTTATTTCTTCTGTTCTGCTGGGTTTGGGTTTCATTTGTCCTCGTCTTTTATGTCTTGAGTTGTATTATTAAGTAAATTTTATTTGTGCTCTTTCTGAATCTCTAATGTAGGTGCTTAGAGCTGTGAGCGTCCCTCTTAGGACTGCCTTTAAAGTGTCTGAGCGCTTTTGTTCTGCTGTAGCATCTTCATTTAGTTCCAGGAATCCTTTTATTTCTTTCTTAATTGTTTTTTCTGGCCCATTCATCATTCAGGAGTATGGTGTTTAATCATGAATTCATGTAGTTACTAGGGCTTCATTGGGTGTTGATTTTAAGCTTTATTGCATTGTGGTCTGATGGAATGAATGGAATTATTTCAATTTTTTGTTTTTGTTGAGGTTTTTTATGTTTGTTTTTTATTGTCGTTTTGTTGTTGTTGTTGTTGTTGTGTGTGTGTGTGTGTGTGTCCCAGTTTCTGGTTAATTTTAGAGAAATTTCCATGGGCTACTGCCCCAGCCCGTGGGGTCAGCAACAGGGTACCTGAATTGGGGAGTGGGGATTTGGATGGGGCAAGAGACAAGAGAAATGGAGACAAGACAGCGTTCTGATCAAGTCTTGTTTATTGCAGCTCAAGCATGAGGTTAAATAGAGAGTGAAAACAAAGGAGCAAAGATTGAGAGTAATCATATCAGCCAGAACACAGGGGCCCAGATGTACTCTAAGGGAGAAATCTACTGATTAACGGAAAACAAGGCAGTTTACTGGAAAAGAGCACAAGGCTGCGGGCCAAGGCCATGGGCCAAGGCCGAGGGCTCTGTCCTGTGCCCGCAGGAGGAGAATGGGAAAGAGTCCAAGGCCTCAGGCCAAGGTTGCGGGCTCTGTCCTATGCCCGCAGGAGGAGGGTGGGCAGAATGGAAAGTCACCAGCTCAGGCCTGTCAGCAGTTTTGAGAAATGGCTGAGTCTCAAGCTCCCAACAGGCTACTGAGTAGAAAATGTATTTATGTGCGTTGGTAGAATATTTGGTAGATGTCTGTCAGTTCCATTTGATGTATGGTATCATTTAATTCAGATGTCCCTCTTTATTTTTTGCTTGGTTGATATGTCTAATGGAGACACATATTCTTACTGAATTGTGGTTAATCTGTGTCTTAAAATTCTGTAGTACTGACTTTATGAACTTGGGTGCATCAGATTTTGGTGCATGTATGTTCATGATAGTAATATTTTTTTGGTCAGTTGTTCCTTTCAACAGAATGCAGTGACACTCTTTATCTCTTTTGATTAGTTTTAATTTGAAGTCAATTTTGTCAGATATTAGAGTCACAACCCTTGCTTATTTTTTAGTGCCATTTTCTTGGAATTTTTTTCCAACCTTTCACCTTAAGGTAGAATATATTCTTGAATGTGAGATTATTTTTTTGCAAAGAACAAAAAGATGGATTTTGTTTCTTAATCCATTCAACTACACTGTGTCTTTTCACTGGGGTATTGAGGCCATTGATATTTAAAGTTATTATTGAAATAAGTGTATTGGTTACTGTCATTTTAATTTCTGTTTGCAATATTGATTCCATTTTGTGTTCCCACAGTTGTTCTTTCATTTATTTCTTTCTTGGGTATAGTTCTTCCTTTCTTCAGGCCTTTGTATTACTTTTAGTATTCTCTGCAGGGATGGTTTTATGGACATGAATTCTTTCAGGCTACTTGTATCACGGAAGACTTTTCTTTCCATTTCAACCATGATAGACAGCTTTTCCAGGTAAAGTATTCTTGGTTGGCCTCTGTAATCATTTAGAACTGGGAATACTTTGGTCCAGGCTCTTCTGGTTTTCACAGTTTGCATTGAAAATTCAGCTGTAATTCTGATGGGGTTTCCTTTATATGTGAGTTGTTGTTTTTCTCTTGTAGCTTTCAGTAGTCTTTGTACAGTTAGTGTTTTTACAATGATGTGCCATGGGGAGCATCTTCACTGGTCCTGTCTATTTGGTGGTCTATGTGCTTCTTGTACCTGTATAGGTCTGTCTTTCCTAAATTTAGGGAAATTTTCTTCTGTAATACTTTTGAAGGTCTGGTCAATGGGATTCTCCTTCCTCTATGCCTATGATGCATAAATTTGGTCTTTTCATGGTGTCCCACATTTCCTGCATATCCAATTTCTGTGTTTTCTTTCAGAAGAATTTGTATTCTTTGCTTGAGTCATTCAGTTCTTCAACTTTATTGTCCAGTCTTAATATTCTGTTTTCCATTTCATCCATTCTTTCGATTAGACTTTCTCCTATCATGTTAAATTGACTTATTGAGGTTTTTGTTTTGTTTTGTTTTGTTTTTACTTTTGTCTTCATTTCTACCTGAGTTTTCTTCAATATTTCTATCTCTCTTATGAATTTATTCAGAACTTTGTCCTTGTCTTCCCTGTGCTTTTTGATTTGTTTGTGTGTTCTTTAAATTTGTTGAATTCTTTGATCATGTTTATGATTTTTCTTTTAAATTCTGTGTCCTGGGTTACCTCTAGGGAGTTCTCATTGCAGAACTTCAGTAGGAATGGTGGTGTTTGGTGGGGGACATATTATTTTGGTTTTTGATGTTATTTGTTTTTCAGTGTGGTTTTAGCATGTGGATTTTTTTGTTGTAGCTTGTGATTCCAGTAAGAAACTCAAGCCTGCCTTTATTGGTTTGAAGCTTAATTCTATTTGTATTACTGATGTATCTTGGTGATAATGTAAAGATAGCCAAATAGACATGGCTGGAGAAGTCACAGATCTTAGAGAAAACCCTAAGTTTGTCACATCCCTAGACAAACATAATTTCTTCTATATGCCAAATATGGATCCTTATATTTTCAGACAAGTTCACCAGTCACCACTCATCAAAGAAGCTTCTTTTGCAAAAGATGGAGACTATTCCAGAGTTTCACAACTGCTCATACAAAGAAGAAGTATCTGTGAGATGCACAACCCTAAGTGACACATCTACATCTGAGGCTGGTGGAGCATAGCAGAACAAGGGGTAGAGGGGATATGAATGCGTCTCTCAGCTCTCATCAGTGAAGTTTCCTCATACAACAGAGGGCCAAGAACACAAAGGCCATGACTCGCCCAAGTATAGAAAATAAGACCCTGCAGGCTATGGGTCCTTGAACAGGATTCCCATATTAAACTTCACCCACCCAAGGCTCAGAAACCATTGCAGAAGAGGGGGCTGAAAGATTGTAAGAGTTAGGGGAGGAGGTGCACGACTATAAGGAAACAGAATCTTCCAAGCTACTGGGACCTTGCTCATATGAACTTACAGCAGTGGTGATCGCATGCCCAAGACCCATGCAAACTGAAGGAGACAGGCTGAACAGTCTCCAGTGGATGGACTCATACCCAGGGACATCTGGTTACACTAACTTGACTTGATAGGCCATAACACACATGACAAAATTCATGAAGTCCTGTGGGTAGGATATGAGGGGTGCAGATAGGGAAGGGGGTGGCTAAATGTGATTAAAGTATACATGAATTCCAAAAAAGTTCAATAAAAATATATTTTAAAAAGAATATCCCATTCATTTGTCTAAAAATCCCAAATACTCCAGGTACTTTGATTAGGCAACAACGGTGGTTATGGCCCCTTTCCTGCCTCAGAAATAAATCCACAAGTAATGCCTAAGCTTTTAGCATGTTCCTATGCTATATTGTTACATTTATAGGTAGGTAGGTTGATGAGAGATAATTGATAGGTGCATTGATAGATAAATTAGTATATGATTGATGGAGAAATAGATAATAATAGATGATGGGATAGATAATAGGTGATAGATGATGGACTACAGATAGATGATAAATTATAGAGAGATGATAAAAGGTATGTACACTGACAATTTTGAAGTGTCTATTTCCTCCTTCCATTTATCAAGAAATGAAAACATCGCTTTCCATATTCTGGCCACACAGAGGTAGCTCCAAAGTGAGTCAGATGTCCAGTCAACACAGATGCCCCATGCTTATGGATATTGTTTTCCCTCCTCTTATTAAGCTCAACGTGAGGATTTAATTTAACTATACTTTAAGTTGGATGAACATGTGATGTAACTATACTGATCCTTTCCACAGGATGGTCTAAAACAGCAATAAACAGAGAACACTTTGGGATGAACAGAAGTTCTTTTTTTTTTTTTTAGCTCTTTTTTCCCACAATCTAAAATGGCAGTTCTCACTTCATAAATTGGCAACTGCAGTTTAGCATGAAGGAGCCCCGGTCATCAATGTGCCATTTCCGCTCAGTAATTCTCTACAACAGAATTTCTGCTGAGTACTGAGAGCCATTGGTTCTTCCTGGTAGAGTTCAGAGAAGAAATTTCTTAAACCCATTCCAGACCGAGAGAACAGCACATCGTATGCCCTCACAGTACCTTCTCAGACTTGCTTCACGTCATTTTCCTTTAAGATATGACGAGGGAAAGAAAAACTATGTTCGGTTTAGTTCTAAACATGAACCCTGTTTCTCAGAATTAGATACAGGGAAGGAAAACCAAACAATTAAGACGTTACTAGCAAGCAGTGTTCTTATCAATGTTACATACACATAGGTATATAAAGCAGAGTAAGAGTGATAACTTTCCTTGTAAAACGGATTATTCACATATATGCATGTGTATATGATAGACAATTGTGAAATCTCCTCAGGGAGTCTGTGAGTTTAGAAAATCATGTGAAATTCTAGAACTTATCTTTCTAAAGTTGTATCAGCTAAAATCTTCAGGATGTGTTTGTACATACTCTAGGTGTTATGGAAATCACGACTAGAGCCCAGGAAAACAGCTTGAGTGTTTTCACTTGCCAATTTCACTTTACCCATCAGTCCCAGGCCTTCTGATTGCAAGCACACTGCTCTGTCCTCATAAACACACAGATATAATTGGAATGTTTGTTGATTCAAAATCTGTGTGGTAGTTTCAAAGAATATCTAGTACCTGGGTAAAGTAAGCCATATGGGTTATTTCATAAAAGAATGCTTTTTTAAATTATATTTGTTTTTATTTTATATGTATGAGTGTTTTTTCTGAATGTATGTAAATATGCCTATGTCATGCAATGCCCTGGATGTCAGAAGAGGGCACTGGATCCCCTGGAGCTGGAGTTACAGATGGTTGATAGCCACCATGTGGGTGTTGGGAACTGAACCCTGGTGATCGGAAGGAGTAGATAGTGCTCATAACTGATGGATCATCTCTCCAACCCATGTACAAGCATGTTTTTATATCAGAGATATAAGATAACTAACTACCTTCCTGAGGCTGATTTTCAAAGTAATTAAGAAATGCGCAGGTTCTGTGGGTCTTCAAAGACTTGTGTGTTCATGTTAGCAGAATCATGACACAGCAAACAGCGAATTTAAGAATTTATTTGGATGCTTACCCCCAAATATGGAAGAAACACCACCACCAACTTATAGTGAAGAATAACCATTCAGCAACCCATAATAACAGCAGATTCTCTACAGAGTCCAGCTCTCAGACAGAAAATCTCTCTGAGGATCGCTGAGCTCCATAACTCAGATGTGAAATATTCCACGCATCTTAGTTTCTTATCATTATTACAAAAGCAAAGGTGTTTAAATATGAAGATGCACCCTGAATTGGATGTCCAAGGTGTTATAAATGAACATGAGCCCTGCCAGCCAAGAAGAGACGAATGATCTATATTGTTATTATCCTGAAGAAGGAGCCAATTTATACAGCAATGACAGTGCACTCAGCTCTGTACTGTGGGCGGGTGACACCTGTCTCGGTTCAGTGGGCTTCCTGTCTAAATAAGACTGAGAGCAAAAGAGGGTAAAGACACAAAATAAATTCATCACCAGAGATATGAAATTGAACTCATCCGTTTCATGGGTCTGGTTCTGTATGGGATTTTGTCCAAAGGCATTGTGGAAATGATAGGCGCCTTCCATACTCGTTAGTGCCATATAGGAGATCCCAATAGCCCTCTCCATTCTACAGTTGCTGGGACCTCACCACAGTCCTTATGCCTCTGTGTTGCCACCTCCAACTCACCTGTCACCTAGTTCTAAAGGGAGGGCCGACGGCTTCTGTGCATGTCCAGCCAGTTTTCCAGTTGGGAGGTGTTCATCCTGCAATCACTGGGATTGGGAATAATGTGCAGCCATTGTTAATGGGGGGAGGACAGCACAACCAGGTGATCCCACCCGCAAAGAGTGGGAGATATGGAACCACTTCTTCACTTCCTCCCATGCAGTTTTTCTGTAAGTTGCAAGTTTACAACATGGAAAGAAGAGGTATGTGAGATCATCACATCGAGCACTGCTATTCACTCAGCAAATACTTTCAATACATACTAACCAATCTCTGAGCTGGGCCTCTGAGGATGGCTAGGCGTTTTATCAATGGAGTTAAGCATGTAAGAGGATCAGGCCTCTGACAGGGAGCACACCGCACATTGGGAAGGAAAACAGTCAGTCAATTTGGTTGGAGGACATCTATTGCCTGGCCTCTGCCTAACTTTTGCCCTCTCCTATGACCCTTTAAATGTTGAGTATGCATACATGTGCACACACTGTATTAGACTGCAAGCTCTAGCTAGGAAAATCAAATGTCATAGTGTATGACTTTCTTAAGTTTATTCTTCCTCTGACAAGTAATTCAGTCTAAGGTGTTGATACAGTATAAGGCGAGAAGGAGAGTGTGAGGGATGAAGAGGAAGGGTTACAGTGGGAACTTGGGGAAAACCACAGGGTGCATTAACTGCAGGAGCTGAGGGGCACAGTCCTCTCACAGCACATGTCAGGTCTGCATTCTCCTCTGTCATTCAGGCCTGAGCTCAAAGCCATCCTTTGAGGGCCAAAGACCTTCTGTTTGCCCCCTCATAGAAAGCCTTCACAACGTCAGACTCTCACACATCCTCAAGAGTGGAAAACACCCAGGAACTCCTTTCTGTGAGACTCTTTTCTGAACTTTGAGCCAGACCTTTCACTGAAGGATGCTGCCCTTAGGTATGTTGAGAACCCGGACCTTGCCACTTCCCAGCTTCATTCCCTCTTCCCTGTGAACGTCTGTATGAATCCTGATCTTGTAGGCTCAAGGCTTAGCCTTAACCTGTAGTCAGTACCTTGCAAACTCCTTCAGAAGATACATACCAGGATTGCTGGTACTTATTAGGAACCCAGGAAATTTGTTGGGTACATGAAGGGGTGGAGAAGGGTAACTCACCAACGAGAGCTGGAGCAAGAGCTCTGCCAGAAAGGAGTCAAAGAACAAAGGGGCACACCATAAACAAGCCTGACCTGAACTGCATTGTGGGCCCCCGGCTTGTTCTCTGACACGTCTTATTTGGTCCTGTTATCAGTATTGACTACTCCACCTCCTACAAAGGTAAGTTGCAAAACAAATGTAAAGAAATAGAAACTGACTCAAGCTAGTCCCTAATTTAACACGTCCACTTAACCTTCCTACTCTGGTGCTTGTCACAGGTGTTAATGGATTTATCTTCAACAAATGAGCTCATAGCTTCCAAGCACAAAGACCATGTCAGAAACAGAGCATGCTAGAAAACTTGCAAAAACAGCCATGTCCACTCAAAAACACTATTTCCCAATGTGCTCTGTTTTTCCTTCTGCCTTTCGGATTTCTTTAGTCTTCCCTGAATATGTATAGTTCTCACAAAACTTAAAAGCATATTTTCTACATAACCTCTAGTAAAATATTTAAAACAAATGGAATGAGTGGGGAAGGGAATGAGCGAATGAGCACTTTGGTGATTAGCGGTGATGTCACGGTTCCCACGCCCATCTGCTTGAGAATCCGTAATCTTTGAAAGTCACCGAACTAACATGTCCGCCATGGGCTCAAAGCATTCCTGACACCCTCTTAAAAAAGATTCTATTTGGAAATAATGCATTTCATTCAACTACATTATTTTTAACTTTGCAGATAATGCATTACTTAACCATCTATGAAATTTAGAATAATAAATAGGTGACCCTTGTCTTCTTTCTCAGGAGACAGGAAATCTCACCAGTAAGGAACACATAGATCTCTAATCAAATACTTCCTCTGGTTGCACAGATCAGAAGATGTTAAGAGGAGAAGGATTTGGAGCAGCATTTAAATGAGACTGTCTCCACACTGACAGCTGTCAAGGGAACTCGGGCAGCCTCATGGTTCATCCATTCCAGTGCTGCAACCTTGGAACAGATGAGGGGCCTGAAGACTTCGGATATTGAAAACAGCTAGAGATCATCACAGTCCAGCTCCCTGTGTGTGTGTGTGTGTGTGTGTGTGTGTGTGTGTGTGTGTGTGTGTGTGTGTGTAGAAACAGAGAAGAGATAGGGACCAAGACAGAAAGAGAGAGATATAGATTAAAACATGGGATTTAAGTAAACTGAGCACACAGGCAGTTAGAAAAGGGCGTTTATAAAAATCACATTTTCAGTAGACCTAAATCATCAAATACCTAGGTGGAAAATAGAAATGATTATGAAGAAAATGAAATAATGCTTCAATAAAAGGTGGGATATAGCATATTCTCGGAGACAACATTCCAAAAATATCAACTATTAAACCGAGATAGTGCTAAAGCTATGCAGGTCCCAATATTATCAGATTGTTCCTGTGCAGATCAGCAAGCTATTTCTAAACTGCGTACAGAAATGTGAAAGACAAAGGACAGAAAAGATTGTCTTGATGCTGGCAAAACTGGACAGTGCACACTTACTGAACGCGAAGACTTATGATGTTGCTTAGTAATTACGATCAGTCTGGTTTCGGTTCAAGGAAAGTCTCACAAATGAATGCAGTACAGGGAGGAGTCCAGGAACACATGTGTACACGCAGTTATTTTATAGACTTTTGTGCTGGGTAGCGTGACACACCTGGGCGTATGGTCCAGCGAAGACCAACGACCAGACAACTCCATGGGGGACAGCAGTTTATCTAAGCACAAAGGGACCTCTGGGCTGCCTCTCAGGGAGCAGAGAGACAGCAGCGAGTGGGGGAAGTCGGACATCTTTTACAGGCAGTCAGGTACTTCCGTAACTTTCCATACCTTAGGCTGGACAGTTTAGTTCAGGATTGGTTGGTCTCCCAGGAAGCAGAGGGACTTGCCTGGGGCAAAGTTCAGTTGTTTTAGAATGGTGGGAGCTGCCCAGTCATTTTAGGAGCTGCCAGAAACCTAACACTGGGTAGAGGGAGCTTCAGTTGGAGAATTACCTCTATTGGACTGGCCCATGGACATGTCTGTGGGGCATATTCTTGATTATTGAGTGATGTGGGCGGGCCCAGCCCACTGTGGGTGCTGCCACCAGGTGGGCCTGTGTTGTATAAGAAAGCAGGCTGAGCAGGGGACAGAGAAGCAAGCCAGTAAGCAGTGCTCCTCCATGGACTCTGCTTCAGGTTCCTGCCCCGAGTTCCTGCCTTGACTTCTCTTGATAATGAACTGTGCTTGTAAGGCAAGTAAACCCTTTCCTCCCCAAGTTGGTTTTGGTAAGCATTATTATCACAGCAATAAAAAGTAACTAGAACACAGCACATTTTTGTTCTAAACCACTCAGTTCCTTGGCCACATGGTTTGGTATTAGACATACAGAACACAAAAGCAAGAGGCTTTCTGGTGGTATGAAAATATGCATTAGGGAGCCAGAGAATGGCTCAGAAGTTAAGAGCACTGGCTGCTCTTGCAGAGGGCCTGGGTTCGATTCCCAGCACCCATATGGCAGCTAACAACTGTCTGTAACTCCAGTTACAGGGGATCTGAAGGCCTCTTTGGACCTCTGCAAGTGTTGTAGAACACAGGTGCGGTTACACAGATATAGGCAAAACATTCATATACACAAACTAAAAATAAATTGAAACAATATTTTTCAAGGGAAATATACAGTAACAGTGAATGCACAAAAGAACTAGTCAAAACTGGCTTCTTGACAAGTGTGAGTGGACAAATCAAAGAAACTTTTAGCAAGCCTCTGTCTGGTTGATTCATTGTGTGGGACCATAAGTCCTCTTTTTTGTTTATGTCTATTTCAATTTATTTGCCTAAAACCTGATATATCTTCCAGCCGGACTCATAAACTAATAGGTTTATAAAGCATTAAAATTAGATCAAATCATAATTATTGGGATGTTTCTAGACATCTTATGTTTTTAATTACTCATATATCATAAACAGCTGATTCTCGATTGTTTTCAGGGAAAGAGGCAAACAGCTACGGCAGAAAGTCAAGCAAGTTGTGGGGACTGAGGTGAAGAACAAATCAACTCTTAAATTCATAATCACAAAAATATTTAACTAACAACCTTTTCCAGAGAGCTAAAGTTACTCATATGAAAGCGCAGCAGTGGTGACAGCGTACTCAAGTACCATGTCAGTTCCAGACAGACAAAGTCCCAGCACAGGCATGGGGAGGAGGGGAAGAGGCTGAACCCAGCCTGAGGAGCTACTATAAGCAGATGGCTGCTGGGACAGGGGGCTTCAGTCTCTTTTAAGGGTGTGATTCTTGGTAGGCCGACCAGGCTCCAGTGGATGAAGACACACAAAAGGGTATCTGGGGACAAAATTTGACTCTATAAGCCTTAATATGTATTTAATATAGTACAAGAAATTAAGAAAAGGGATCATGATGGGGGTGAAAGCAGAGAAGAGTATCTAAATATGATCAAAATATGTCACATGAAATTCACAAAAATTCAATTGAAAAAAGGGAAGAAAAGTAAAGATGATTCTGAATAGCTCAGAGGGACTCACAGGTATAAGTCAGGAAGGAACGAGAAATGTCTCCAAGATAGAAAGTCTGTCAGCTCTCCACGTCCTGGCTCTCCCCAAGGTTTCCCTGGGCTTTTTCCACTCCATAGTCCCTGGTTGTGTATAATGCTTTGTCGGGGGCTCAGAGGTGTCACCACAGTCCCCATACCAGCACCACGGTGGACTTTTCCCAGTGTAAAATGTATGCATTTGAAGGGATCAATATGTATGGCTGCTGGATAGAACAGACATATGCTGAAGAACGAGGACAGAGTACTTAGGGAGGGCATCATCGTGCCCAGAACAGAGGCTCCTGTGGATGAAGCCAGGGAGTTTCCCAAAGGACAGAGCAGAGGGACCAATCCCTGTATGTTGAGTGTCCCCATGGCAGCACTTCCTGGGGCACACCATTCAGTGATCTGCACCCATATAATCATTGTGCACATCGGCTGATTAGCCCACCTGGAAAAGATGTATGTGTCCATTTCCTGTCATGCCCTCCTCCTCGTTGTCTTAAATCATTTGTTACAAGTAGGTGTGGTAGCTCATGCCTGCATCCTAGGACCTGGAAGGCTGAGGCAGGAGGGTTACTGTAAGTTTGAGGCCAATCCATACCACATAGTGAGTGCCAAGCTGGGGTCTCAGAAAAGATGGTTATGTTAGCTTTTGCTGTGTTTCTGATTCCATTTGTCACCAGCATACACGCACACACACGATCTTCAGTGAATCTTTCTTTGGCAGATCTAGACTGCTTGAAAATGTCACGGAATCTCCTAATTACTTTTATATTACAGTACAATCCTGAACTCAGTTGGTTTTTGTACCATACACAGGGACATAACTTATGTGTATCTTTCCCTACAGTAAACTGCCTACAGTAAGAGTGAATGAATTGGATGCTGCCAGCAAAGTCAGGCTTAATTTATTTTTCTAGGTTCGTAGTAAAAAATGCTGGTTGCTTTTGGGTTTACTATAAAATACTTCACAAACACAAATAATGTTCCTATTTAGATGCAGAAAGTTCAACAACATCTTTCTTTATTTTAGCCTAATCCTTATAACTTCTATTAAGCATGAATGCACTTTGGAAGGGCAATGCTCCTGGCCTTAGCCTAGGCTCATCTTGCTGATAAGATTTCCCTCTCTTGAAAGGGTCTTCCTACCCTGATGCTGCTTGGTCCAAACAGGCAATCTTGGGAGTTGTGGAAATCCTTCTGCTCAGGTTTCACTAAAACTACATTTGTAAAAATATTTTTTGTTAAATTATTGAAAGAATAATTTTAGATGATGAATATAAGGGTGCCAAAAATCCTGAATGAAAAATGAAGGAGGATAAAGAAAGTGAGGGGATGGCAAACAGA
Source organism: Nannospalax galili (assembly GCF_000622305.1). Taxonomy (NCBI): domain Eukaryota; kingdom Metazoa; phylum Chordata; class Mammalia; order Rodentia; family Spalacidae; genus Nannospalax; species Nannospalax galili. The sequence continues at coordinate 2,577,329 of NW_008337322.1, read as the reverse complement.
AAATTGAAGACACACTGAGGTCATCAGGCTGCACAGAGAAGCAGTGAGGTAGACGCCCGGGCCCACAGTCCATCTCAGCACTTTAAGTCATTAAACGTTACAGAGAAATTCACAAGAGCCTCACATGTGGGGTAGAATCAATATCTCAAGAGAAATAATATGAGAAATGTTTGAAAGGACCCTGGGTACCCCCACTGAACACTTGCCCTTTGACTCCTGTTAGCGTGTTTTGTTTGCTTGCTAAGTGGACTAGTCATGAGGTGAAACACTTGGTATGCGTCCAGGAAGAAAAGGGAACTGATAACATCACAGGGCTTGCCAGCAAGGCCACAGGCTTTATCTCCACGAGATGAATTATTCACCATCTCAGCCTCTTCACCATCGGGATTTGGAAAGAAGGTGAACTCTGTAGCCAGCACTGCACTTCAGGGGTCGGCCTAGCACTTATCTCCAGAGCAGCAGAGGAACGTTAATTTTACAAGGTCCTCTGCTTGAATCTCCTGCAATGGAATACGAGCCAGGACCTTATCAGCCAAAGAGATCTGCCTTGGAGTTGAGAGACAATGAGCTAGCCTTGAGAAGAATGATCTGGGGCAGGGAAGGGGTAGATTTTATTGCAGTGGATTCGCAGTTTCAGACACAAAGCTGCGTGCACTGTGTACATAAGTTTTGCTTTTGTAGTTTTTCTGCCTCTCTCTCTCTCCTCTCTCTCTCTCTTTCCTCTCTCTCTCCCTCTCTCTGGTGTGTGAATGTGTGCAGCACTGTGTACATAAGTTTTGCTTTTGTAGTTTTTCTGCCTCTCTCTCTCTCTCCTCTCTCTCTCTCTTTCCGCTCTCTCTCCCTCTCTCTGGTGTGTGAATGTGTGCGTGGTGTGCACATTCATGTGGTTGCACATACATGTGTTAAGGTACATACCCACTCATGCATGCATCTGTGGGGACCTGAGCTGAAGTCAGATCTCTTCCTCTCTTGTTCTTTATCTTTTTAGGAGACAGGGTCTCTCAACTGAACGCAGAGCTCATAAATTTGACAGTTTGCCTATCACAGTTGTTCTGGAGACCCTGGTTTCTATCTCCAAATGCAGGGATTTCAGTTGGGCAGCTACCCCTTTCTGGCACTGACTTGAGTGCTGGAGAGCTGAACCTGGCCATCAGTGGCAAGGGCTTCACTTGCTGAGCCATCTCTGCAGCCTGTTTCTGCATTTCAGCAGAACTTCTATATTTCTTATTCATTTCCAAAAAATACTGAGTTCGAGGCTTCCTGTGTTTCCTGACTGTGTTCCCTCAGAATGCCGGAAACTCCTTAACACTTTCATTTTCCCTCAATACAGTGCGGTTTCAGGTGCAGTGTTAAGATAGCCCACATCTGCCCCTGTCTCCCTCCATGTTACACCTCTGTGCTCCCATGCAGATTCCCTCTGCTCAGCCTTTCTGTATTTTTACCTCATTTTCTTTCTCTCCACATGTGAACTTGTAAAGGTACAGTCAACATTAGACAGCTCATAGACATCCTTTTTTCCAAATGAGAATTTTTTTTATTTACTTAAGAAAGAGATGTTTTAAGTAGAAACTCAAGAGGGTTACTTTCTTAACATAATTCTTCTTCAGGTAGGGGTTAAACAAATCCTGTGTGCTATACTTTAAAATACAGAAACAGTTGAGCACGACAGGCTTTGTCATTGAAGAAAGTCCTCTCAAGGGAAGACAGAAACATGAGCTCATCACCAAGCTGGATCACAGGTGAGTGCTGAGGGGCCTGATGTGAGCTGTCTCCCTCATCTTCCTTGTGGCCGGACACTTCCACAGGATGCTGTTCATCCTGAGGGTATGCTGACTTGGCAAAGGCCTGGGCTAGGAACACGAGTGTGGGAAGGGGACCTTTAGTGAGGAGGCAGGACTGCTGAGTAAGAAGGGTTTGGCGGGGTAAGAGTAATCAGAATCCATCCTGTATGTGAACAAAACTGTCTAAGGACAAATTTAATAAGTAGAAAATCAAATTCAATAAATAAAAAAAAATTAAGGATGGGCTCATGCTTTTAATCCCAGCAGTCAGGACGCAGAGAGGAAAATTGCAGTGGGGTCAAGATCAGCCTGGGCTAGCCTGTGCTAACTTATTCTAAATCAATAAAAAGAACCACCCAGCACTTATACTTTATGACAGTGAGACCGAGGGATCAGACCTGCAACGTCACAGCAAAGCCACCTGTGGGTGTGGCCGCTGGACAAAAGTGAGAGCAGCTCTCTCTCTGAGTAGAGCAGCTCTCTCTCTCTGAGTAGAGCAGCTCTCTGAGTAGGAAACCCTTTTCCAAATCAACCTTCTGCTCCTTCACTTTTAATAAAATTGCATAGGCTAGTTCACATTCTGCGGTGTGATAAACACCGTGACTGAAAGTGACTTAGGGATGAAAGGGTAGATACAACTTACAGGTTAGTCCATCCTTGAGGGAAGTCAAGGCAGGGGCTTGAAGCAGAAAGCAAAGGGGAGCCCTGCTTACTAGCTCGCTTCCCCTGGCTTGCCCAGTTAGTCATGTTTCTTATATTTCCACCTACAGAGGGGCAAGGGCCAGCAGTACTTGCAGGGGACTGATCCTTCCTACATCAACTAGCTATCAAAACATGCCCGTAGACATGTCCACAGGCCGGTCTGATAGGAGCAATTATTTAATTGAGGCTCCCTCCACCTAGCTGTGTCAAGTTGATATCCAAGATTAGCCATCCCTTTGAAGAAGGAATAGCTGGATTATTAGAGTATACATCACTACAGATAAATTGCAATGCTTGATCAATCACTATGTGGTTTTTCCTCTCTCTCTTCTTTTTTCATATTTGTTCATAATTCAGAAGAAAGCTGTGCTGAATAGATTCAGTTGTCAGCTTGACAGAGCTGGGAAGAGGGAGCCTCAGTTGGAGAACTTCCTCTGTCAGACTGACCTGTGAGCATGTTTGTGAAGCATTTTCTTGATTTTTGAGAGAGATGGAATAACTCAGTCCACTGTGGGTAGATGACACATCTGGCCAGGTGGTCCTGGGTGGTGTAAGAAAGCAGGCTGAGTACAGGCCACAGGAGCAAGCCAGTAAGCAGTGTTCCTCTGTTGTCTTTGCTCCAGCCCTGCCTCCAGGTTCCTGCTTGAACTCCTGCCCTGGCTTCCCTCAGTGAAGGGCTGCACTGTAAACTGAAATAAACCCTTTCCTCCAGAAGCTGGTTTTCCTTTCAATGTTTAACACAGCAATAGAAAGCAAAATAGGACCGAAATCAAATGAAATATATTTATATAGCAAAGTTTATTCATTCCTGTCTTTGCATTTATGTAAGTTTTATCGCTAGTTTTAAAAACTGAAACTAGAAGATAGTGATTAGTGAATTCCACCATGTTATAGAAAAAAATTAATATTGCCAATTAGATAAATGAACTTGTATAGTCATTTGCTCTCAAGATTTTGAGTATTTATATATGAAATGATTTATCAAATTTAGTAGCAATTGTGTGTTCTGGCCAACTGTAAGTTGAATTTACTGCTGGGAGTCTCGAGCTCTCAGCCTCCCGGCCCCCTGTGGCCCCCTCCTCCCTCCATCCTTATGAAAAACCAACACATTATTCCTCCAAACTACAGTTTAGGGAATGAAAGTATTTATTGGGCTTACTAACGGAGCATATGATGGTGGTGAGGGGTGCTTACAAAACTGTGAACATCCTTGGGCCTTTTTTTCTACATTTCGGCTGTGGCTTCCAGACCCACTGCCATGGTCCAAAATCCCGAAGTGCCCTTCCACTCTCTGGCTTCCCCCAAGTCTATCCTTAACCCCGCCCCTCATGCAGTTAAGGCTGACTGACTGGGTGAGAGGGGTGACTGTCTCCTTCTGCCCCTCCCTCCTACAGATAATCTCATAGTCCAATTAGTTTGAAGGTGTTTGACTCAAGCAGTGAGAAACTAGAGGAAGGCATTGTTGGTCATGCAGAGGACAAGCTTATCTAACAGCAACCAAGAGCCATAAAGAATTGTAGTGAGTTGGATCAGGGGCTTTACCATTTACAATGCATGATTATATGAAATGATTTTCTGAAGGACACTGGAATGTCACTTACTATTTACTTCCTGGTGTTGTCTGAGACCTGATTAATGTAAGATTCTTCAAATACGGAAGATGTTGAAATTTAGACAAATTGCCTGGTTGACACAGTGTAAAGGAAGAGTTTACTCCTACATCCGCAAATGCAGTCACCCCAGACCCTAGGAAGAAACGAAGGGTCTAGCAGGAAAGCTAGGTAAGTCTTCCAGAACAGTCTTTGGACTGAGGGAGCTGCAGGTTAGCCACAAGAAATGGCTCAGGAAAGGAATGTGACGTCAGTGTAAGAGCACGCTTTGTGTTGCAATGTATGGAGTTTCCCTGTGATTTTTCCTTTTCTCAAATACATAGGAGATATATTTGAGCTCCGTAGAAACTTTTAACTTTCCTCAGAGCCCTGAGCCGGGTATGCTGATGTTTAATTCAAAGTCATTCATTTTTGAAGACTTGGCAAAAAGCCATAGAAGTTGAGCCTGAAATTTCTAGGATTATCCTGAACTTGGAAACAAACCTCATGTTTAGAGAAGAGCTCTAAATGTTTCAGTCACTTTGTAGTGGTCAGAAAGAGCCCGTTATCTCTGCTTGTATCCTCAGCTCGACAGCTAATTCATGAACAGGAAGAGGGTTCTGTGGTAAGAGTGGAGTTGTTATTGCCAGAGAAGAATTCTAACATCTAAAAACAAAAGCCATTTTCTTTTTTTTTTAACTTTTACAGAAACTTTATTGAGAATTTCATACATGCATGTAAGGTGTTTTGATCAAATCCATGCCCACTCTGTCCCCTCCAACACCTCCCATATCTCCCCATCACTTTTTTCTTTTCTTTTTTTTTTCTTCTTTCATTTATTTTTATGGGGCTTTTGGCTACTCTAACATCTCCTCTCTGAAGAGGTAACCCTAAAATCTTTTGAGGATTAGATACAAGCTCCCAAATATCAGGCTTTTGTATGTGGGTGCTGGGGTCTGAACTCAAGTCCTCGTGGACGCACAGCAAAACAAACAAATCAGCCATCGCTCTGGCCCCCTGCTAATTTTTCTTGATTCATAATTTTATCTGAAAAATATTCCCTAAAATACACAGACACATACACACTGACACACAAATTTTTTTCCACTTAGAAGACCATGAGAAACAGAGCATTTTAAACAAGCTGCTAAGGTCTGTACTTCAATTATCTACGGAATCATTTACTATTGATTGATTGATTGATTGACTGATTGATTGATTGATTGATTGATTGATTGAGTCAGTCAGTCAGTCAGTCAGTCAGTCGTCAGTCAGTCATTTATGGTTTGGTGGAGACTGTCTCCCACTGCAGCCCTAGCTGGCTTGGAACTTGCAAAGTAGATCAAACTGGCCCCCATCTTGCTGCCAACCTTCTGCATCTCCCTGTTGAATGAGGGATCCCTGGCAGGAGCACCACACCTACTAAAATTTACCTCTGTTTTGACATGTTGCTTAACGTCTCCATTTTTTCCTCTTCTCTCTGCTGCAAACAAACACTCCACAGATGAGACTGAAGCCATCCACACTGCTGGATCAAAAGGACTTTGATGGTGGGAGTGGAGCAAGAGGTTCAATCGCAGCACTGTGCATAAGATTTGTGCCATTTGTAAAATGAATGTTGCCACTCTAGGGCCTGAGGGGATAAAGAAGGGCAGTGAGGACGGCCCTGTTAGAAGAACGACGTTCCTCATGCGGTGTTCTGTGAAGTCTTCCAGGCTCTTTTCCATCTACCCAGGACACAGTGCATCCTCCAATCCAGCCTCAGGACGTCTCTGATGGTGACCTGCGGATGTGTGTTGAATCCGGTTCTGGCACCTCCCTCCCTCTTTGGGAAGCTGCACATTAACATGACCACTTTTTTATGTGGAATCTTTTTTGTGGGGTGCAGTGAGCACCGTAGTCACCTCTAGTCAAGACTTAAGATGATGCAGATGAGATGAAATGAGGAGAGCTGAAAGACCTGAGTTTTATGCAAGTTTACATGCCACAATTATCTGTGTAATTAGCAGCATTTGCTACTCAGGCACTAGCGTTTTGTTTCTGTTAACCACATGGACTCAACTCTAAAATAGTCAACTGCTCATGCTACTAAAGAATGTCTCTAATTTCCACAGGAATGGGATGCATAGTTCCCAGTTAAAGGCCTCACTTTATACCTCTAGATTGTTGGATGGAACAGCATATGTCCATTGCCATAAAAGCTCATTTTAATACATTTTGAAGGTGAATATGTTCAGTTTCCTCGTCTCTTCAGTCATCCATCTATTCATTCATTTTAGGTTTACCACACTGCTTTTAGCTACCTTGTTTTATAGGATTTTCCGTGTGTGTGTGTGTGCGTGTGTGTGTGTGTGTGTGTGTGTGTGTGTGTAACAGTAATAATCAAAGAAGAGGACAGGAAATTGAGAGGGAGCAGATGGACTTGGGAGAAGTTGGAGGGACACTAGGAAGAATGGAAATAAAGCAAACAAAATACTCATGTATGAAATTCTCGAAAAAAAATCTATCATTGGTATTTATGACCTGATCAGCAGAGAATTCTGTTGTTGGCCATCTTCGTTTATGTGGGCAAAATAAGTAATCATCCCTCTAAATTTGCTTACATTATCAACAACTCAGAATACTATAGTTCCTACTAACTTTATCATTTAATATCTTGTTGAGATTTTGTGTGAATATTGACTACAAGGATCATTTATATATTTACTTTTACCTGAGATGCAATAAAACTAAATTACAGTTTTCACCAGCCATCCTATCATGTCTTAGGAAAACTGCACACATGATTCTCTCACAAGGAGAAGCAGGCTCTGTGGAAAAGTAGGAAGAGCAAAGGGTTCAGGTTGCAATGGAAATCTACCACGTCCCCACATGGTCGGTGCTCTCCAGGTGTCCCCATTGCAAGCAGATAGTTTCTGCATTGTTTCTTCTGTCTGTTGTTCAGTGCTACTGGTAACTGGGTTCTTGAAATTCTGAGTGGGACTCATCATCTCTCAGTATTCATGTTAGAGTAAATAGGAATGAAGCAGGTTATTTGGGGGACTTCAAAATACAAATGGATTCAACTGTTTGGAGATGTCCTCCCATTTCTCTGGGGTAAATTATTAGAATGGAAAAGTGGAGGCTGTGTTGGTGCATATTTCTTGACTAATTGACTCAGTCATGAAACTGCTCATTTAAAAAAATACTAACTTAACTCCTTCCTTTCACCTTACAAGGTGGTTGGCGTTGGGTGATTCCCTGAGAGGGAGGCTACAGTCTCAGGCTTGTATTGTAGAACATACTGGGTTTTTGAAAATGGCTTTTTTTTGGGGGGAGGGGTGCTGAGGTATGTGTCTTGGTAAGTAAGCTAGAAAAATTCATTGGTTCCCCAGTAAAACTTTAATGAAACATTGGCTTGACACTAGAACTTTAAACAGGAATAAGTATTGCTTAGCATCCCCAGGAAAAGAAGCCTCACAACAGATGGAAAATTTATTTGTTAATGCTATTATGTCTCACAATTATTTTTTAAAAAAAGAAATGAGAATGTAAAAGATGTTAAAAGGATATGGGAATGGAGATATTTTCCAAAATAGAAAAAATGAGGACGCCTAAGCAAGTGATGAATGTCTGTTTAGGTTTGTTATATATAAAGGATGAGACAAAAATAATATACACATAATCTTAAAATGTCTGTGGTCATAGTTTAGTGAACTAGTTTAAGGAACAAAATATATATCTAGTCAAGGTTTATCTGAGAATATTTAGTTTTTTACCTAAGCCTTATTTATGTAGCACATGATAATTAAAAGTAGCAGACTGGTGGAACTAACCTTATTGGATGTTTAACAGCCGTACTTTAAAGCCTATACTGATATGGTCAGAGGGACTTAAAGGACAATTTTTGCCCCTTGCCCTCCAGGGTTGACTAAGTTTCAGGGGACTATGAAGCCTCCCTCAAAATGTCCTGTAAATGTGGTGAGTCACCTGTCCTCTTGTTTAAGGAGGACATGGAGACCATTCGAGATGGACTTGTACCAGTGTCCAGTCTACAAAGAGGAGGGTCAACTTAGAGGAAACATCTTATTCAGGCTTCCAAGTGAAGCCAGTCATGGTCCAGTAGGACCTTTGACTTATCTTCACATAGATGGAACTGGTAAAAGAAAGGAGCCAGGAGTTCCTTCCATGCCCTTTGAACCCCGAGGGACAGATCATCAAATGACCTTAAATGTAAAAATAAATTGATTTATTTGGGCCAACTCTATGGTCCCAAACACCCAAAAGGAAAGTATAACCAAAGAGTAGAGTCATCAGTATATTTCTTCAAGAGTTCAAGGGATTACACTTCCCAGACATTAGGCTTAAGTCTAATTAAAAAGTTATTTAGACAATTATTTTTCATTGATTATTTTGTTCCTAACCAGAAAGTGCTGCTCAGATGTAAGACTTCAAATCTTGGTCTCCAATACTGCAGTGCCCACCTGTAGCTAAGGGAGACAACCAGCTATTATTCTAAAATGGCGGATGAATTTGTTTTCTCCCCCAATCTAGAAACCTTTGAGAGGGAACTGACACTGATTCTAACCACTCCAACAGCTATCAAAGTACCTGAAAGCAAATCCTGAATTCATCACTTTAGAGTCCAGCCTTGGAAGACAAAAGGAAAATGAGGAGGAACCCAATAGAGGGATGCTTTTGGAAGCCCTTGTCAAGAAATTACAATGGACTCTCATATGAAGATTTGAAAATCACCCTGTTCTGACTTTTTCTAGTTCCCTGTGTAGAACTTGTAATGCTAATTACTCTTGCCTTTACTTCTGCTTCACATCTCCTATTCACTTGGATGAATTCAAGGATGCATGTGCACCCTCATATACACATCCACATGGGAACACATGCTCCCAAACCTGCCCCCAACACACACAGTATTAGAGGATAGTTTTTAAGCAGATACCTAAAACTCTTTTGAGAATCTCTGGAAAGGTAGCCCTCATGTGAAATCAAATGTGGGGTTCCCTTGGAAACTGGGGATTTGCCACCCCAGAAGTTGATCATATGAAAGAAGCTGATTCCAGATCTTTTCCTTCTAAACAGAGGAAAGCCATGTCAGGGTCAGAAGGCCAGGCAGTAGGAAGAAACCAGAAGCAATGGGCAGGGCTCCAAGAAGACAGCTCATAACCAGAATGTGGCCACTTGGGAAGGGCTACTGGCACATCCGGAAGAACTCTGAAAACAGGACCAATACTTCATCATCTCTGGGCTGCCTCCAACTGCTCCTGATTACTTTGGATTTAATAAAGGGAGGTTCACTATCTGCTTGGTGCTGCCTTGAGGGCCTTTCCTTTGGAAACAATCATTCCTAATTGCCTACTGAATTCTTAGACTCCCAGAGTTAAGGACATTACAAGTCCTTTAATTCTGCTCTGCACCACTGGTCAGTGATTTTATTCTGTCTGTATTTTAGCAGAATGAAAGACAAGGGACTCAATACTACAAAGGGCCGATGGAAAATCTGGGTCTCAGCTCAGTCTGTGACTAGTGATAGGAGCTCTATCACTAGTGGTTTAATCAGGCTCATTCCATTTAAATTAACACAAAACCATTGTATTCTGTCCCTGCTACTAAAATATTATAAGCTTAATATCTTTTCAAAATATTCAGTCAATAACTCACATTGATTCTTCTCCTAAATAAAAGACAACTCATCAAAGGTTGAGTTTTTTCCACATATTAAAGACAAATACAGCAGATTCTCCTACATCTAAATCTAAATATCTAATGCACATTATCACATTTCAAATCAGTGTAGCTAATGCCAGTAAATATCACAATAATGTTAACTTTAGAAACCACATGTCTAATCTACATTCAAAACCTCTGAGACTAACCCTTTCATAGTTCTTTAATAAAGGAGTTATTGGTGTGACTTTACACAGTCTCTCTCTCTCTCTCTGTCTATATCTTTGGTTACATTTTGTTTTAATTTACCTCTGTTTGTTTCTCGTCGTCATCCTCTCTCTCCCCTCGTCTGCTTTTATCTCTGTTTTGTTTGTTTCTTTCTCTTGTGTATCTCTCTTATCTCTTCCTTCCCTCTGTACCTGCCTTTCTCCTCTCTTTATCTCTCTCTCTCACACACACACATACACAGAGATATAGAAAGAAAAGAAAAAAAGAAAGAAAGATAGATCTCTGCACCACCTCGTTCACCAATTCATACCAATAAACGTATATAGAAAGAAAACAAACATTGCATTAATTTAGTTTTCCATCTCAGACAATTCATTTATAATAGAAAGATGCACCAATTTGTGTGAGGAGGGTCATTCTTTTCTTCATGTACATTACTGAGAGTTAAATGTCCTTGTGTAGCAACATGTTTCCGTGAATACAAGCCATGCCCTCCTATTTCCCGTTTCTCTTTGCGGGTCCCCTTCATGACCCTGAGTCTGTGGCACAGCCTGCTCTTCCTGTTGAATAATAGAGTCATTCCAGTTAACAAAATATTTAGTAAAAATAATGTTGCAATATTAGCTTTATTTAATGTTTCCAAGGACTTTATGTGGACTGATTCATTTAGGGTTTTTTTGTTTGTTTTGTTTTTTGTTTTATTTCTGATAGGGTCTCCTTAGTCCCAGCCCACCTGAAAGTCACTATGTGGACCAGGCTGGCCTCAGTCTCACAGAGGTCCATCTGCCTCTACCTCTCAAGGGCTGGGATTAAAGGCACAAGCTACCACCCCCAGCATACGGTCTGATTCATTCACGTAATTCCTACAATGGGCTGCTGAACAAAAGATCATTATTATGCCCATTTTTTATAACAAAGAAACAAGGGCACAGAAAAGTAACTTGATGAAGTCACCAGTTATTAATCTAAGAGGCCAGAATATAGATCAAGACGTTTATGCTAATCCATTTCTTAATCACAGTGCTCTGAGTACAGAGGAGCACACATGTTAAAGTACTTTAATAGCTGATCAAAATGATTCAAAATGGAATTACATCTGTCTAACTCCTCTTAGCAATGCTTTTATTTTGAGTGTATTAGGCCTCATCACAGGCAAGTCCCCGGCTTTGCTGCCTCCACACAAAATCTCTGCCTGGTTGTAAGGCCTGGGCTTGGGACTTCTTCCTCCAGTCACCACAGGTAAAGCGTGGATAAAACCGAAGGTTGCCTGGCAAACTTTCTCCTTCTGCATTGATTTACCCTCTGTAATACTGAGGATATTTGAGTTCTCCGATCGTAGACCATCTCCAGCTTTGTACATTTAATACTCAGTTTCTGCTCCTCTCCATCCTCCTCTAACTGTGTGGGGATGTTGTTGCTGAGAGTTATTTGAACTAAATATTTTTCTTAACTTTTATAGTTAGTTTTGGGTATAGAAAAATATCAGCTTTTAAGCCAAAATAGCATTGTGTATAGATTGGGAACAGTTGTCTACTCTTGTAAGCAATCACGGAGCTTTGTAAAGGAAGGTGTTTCACGCTGTGTTTCACTATCTGTACGGCCTGGTTCTGTCCTGCACACCTTGTGCCCAAACTGTGGCATTCAGTTGTACAAGGTGAACAAAACATAATTGCATCTGCCAAATACATTCTAAATGTCCCGATTATAAACCTATAGATGAATTATTTTTAAAAAAGTCCACACATACTCACCATGATGTTTGACAAATAATCAAATTTCCCTCAATATCGGACAGTTCCATTTCTTTTGACGTGCCCTTCCTCTCTGCACGGTAACCCCCAACTCACTCTTAACAAGCACCTTCACTCCCTGTAGAACTATGTACATATGGCATGCTGCAGTGCATATTCCTTAATTCATGCCAGGAGTATTTCTTCATGTGTTGAGCTTGCTATGTTAGTTCTGTCTATAAGTCAATACACCATGGATGAACCACGCACACTTTCCCATTTACGCCCCTTTGTACTGAGGGACATTTGTATAGCCATGAGGTCTGAGTTTTAAGGAACAAGTGTTGCCAGGATTTCCCTCTGACCTTCTTCGGGCCTCTGTGTGAAAACCTTCTCTTGGGTGAGTACCCAGGGAAATGAATGTTGTTTCTGTGGATAGGCATGCATTAACATGGACATGCTGGAATTCACATAGGTATACACACAGTAACATGGGTAGGCAAAGAGTCACATATGCATACGTACATTAACATATCTAGGCATGCCTGTGGATGCCTTCTGAAATGCTTGCTCAGATGGAAAATATTAGCATCTGGTTGTCCGAACACCTTCCCAGCTTCCAGTCTGTTCACTTATGATGTTGTGGAGATTTCATAATAACATTTCATGTTTCAATTCAGTTTTCCTTTAAATCAGTGAATGTCTTTTAGAAAATACTTACTGTCCATTCAAGATTCACTCATTTTTAAGATGTCGATTTGTATCTTTTATGCATGTTTTGAGGAAGTTTACTAAATTTCTCATTCACAAAATGAAAATTTATTTTCTTTTTGTAAATTTTCACATAAAGTATTTATGTGAAAATTTACATAGTATAGATGCAAATACCTTCTTGAAAATATATGCTGTAGGTAAATGTTTTCACAAATACAGCTTGTATTTTTACTTTATTAAAGCTGTCACTTGATAAAGACCAGTTCTAAATTTTAATGCACTCAATTAATCACTTAGTTCATGTATTAAAATGTGTGTCTGTTACTGTGTGTCCTGTCCTGTCATGTCACCTTTCCATAAATCTGGTGCAAATATAACCCAAACTCTCTAACTTGTTCAATTGACTTACTCTATGATTTCCATCTAACATCAAAGCATCCCACGTAATTATTGCAGCCTTTTAATGTTCCTTATTTTCTCATTGTTCTAAATCCTTCAGTTTAGAGGACATTTAGAAATAATCTTGATTCTTCTGAACTTTTTCTGTTTCCATCCATTCTTTTTTTTAAAATTTTTACAAAACATGTATTGAGAATTTCATATGTGCATATAAGGAGTTTTGATCAAATCCATACCCATGCCCTCCCCTCCAACATTCTCCCCTATGAAGAGGTAACCCTAAAATCTTTTAAGGATTAGATACAAGCTCCCAAATACGTTTGACATTTTTGGCCTTTGGAACAGAGTATGTTGCTAACAGGCCCAAGGACATTTTGACTTTTAGCCAAGAAACTGCCTACATTTCTTTGGGGTCTTTTTACCCTAATTGCCTAGCCAATTCCTACCCCCTGTTCTTATCACACCATCCTCTGAAGTGGTTACCCAAATTGCCAATAGGGAATAGGGACGCATACTGCTCTGGCTTCTTCCATGCTGAACAGGGACACAGGGTGAGGCAATTGGGGTACCCCTTTAATGGATCTATCTAAAAGACTCCCAAATTGCATAACTCTTATCTCTAAGGGGAGAAGAAAGTCCTTGAATCATGAATGGAAGATGTGAAGAAGAAGAAAAGGCAAGAGTAATTAGCATTACAAGTTCTAGACAGGGATCTAGAAAAAAAGTCAGAACAGGACAATTTTCAAATGATCATATGAGAGTCCATTGGAGTTTCTTGATGAATGTATCAAAGACCTCAATGTGAAACTGAAACCCTGAAACTATTAGAAGAAAATATTGGCAGTAACTTACAGGATATAGGTGTAGGAAAGGATTTTCTAAATCAGACAGAAGTTGCTCAGGAATTAAGGTCAGCGATCAATAAGGGGGCCTCATTAAACTAAAAAGCTTCCGCACAGCAAAAGAAACTATCAAAAAAGTGAAGAGAAAACCCACAGAATGGGAAAAAAAATCTTCCCGATGACACATCTGACAGACATTTAACGATCCAGAATATATAAAGAACTCACAAAACAAAGAATTTGGAAACCAAATGACCAAATTAAAAGATGGGCTAAAGAGCTACACAGGGAGTTCTCAAAGGAAGAAATAAATATGGCTAAGAAACATCTCAAGAAGTGCTCAACATCGTTAGTAATTAGGGAAATGCAAATTAAAACCACCTTAAGGTATCACCTTACCCCAATCAGACTGGCCAGGATAAAGAAAACAAATGATACCAAATGCTGGAGAGGATGTGGAGAAAGGGGAATGTTCATTCACAGCTGGTGGGACTGTAAACTCGTGCAGCCTCAATGGAAAACAGTGTGGAGAACTCTTAAAAATCTAAAAATGAACTTACCTTATGACCCGGTTATACCACTCCTTGGCATATACCCAAAGGACTCATCCTATTGTAGAGACACTTGTACAACCATGTTTGTTGCTGTTCTTTTCACAATAGCTAAGAGATGGAAGCAACCTAAGTGTCCCTCAACTGATGAGTGGTTAACAAAAATGTGGTATATTTATACAATGGAGTTCTATTCAGCAGTAAAGAAAGATGAAATAATGAAATTTGCAGGTAAATGGGCAGATCTAGAAACTGTTACACTAAGTGAAGTAAAACAGACTCAGAAAACCAAACCACATATGTTCTCCCTCATATGTGGCTCCCAGCACCAAATCCTTTTAAATTCCAGGTCCTTTCAATAATATGGTGCTATACAGCAGTCTCTTCTGCATGAAATAACTACCATCATCATGACTTTGGCTGAGCCTGATCGCTAAACATCGTCACAATTGGGCTTGTTGATGGTTGTGCTCATTCATTAAAGGAGGGCCAAGCAGGGTCACTGGACCCTCACCTGAGTATCCAGTCACTCTTCTCAGCCAACTAGTCCAGCCTCAGAAGACAAAAGAAAAACGAGGAAAAACCCAATAGAGGGATGCTTTTGGAAGCCCTTGTCAAGAAACTCCATCCATTCTTTAAAAATGATCACTTAATATGAAATTTTAAAATCTTTTATTATGGTAGCATATTGCATTGATTAATTACAGTAATTGAGCTTTTCAAATCTATGGGCTTGACTAGATCACCAATATATTGTTTTATATTTTATCTAAAATGGTCATAAAATTCATCAGATTTGTGTATTGGTATCGGATCTTTTGTTGATATCATTGAAAATAGGTTTATACAATATTTTCTAATTATCGACCTGCATTACTTGGAGAAATAACTATTGTATATCATTCAGGTAAAATGTCATGCATTTTCTGGAAAGTCAAACATTTTGTTTCATACATAACTCTACATAAAATGTCAAAAAGTTAATTTTTGTAAGTTACCTATTTGTTTAAAAATCTGCCCAATTTTATGTGCAAGTGCATATAGTTAATTTGAATATATAGGTACATATTCAATACTCATTATTAAAAGATTCTATGACTGTAAGTTCACCTAATTGGGAGGAATTTATTTATAACCTCCAAATTCACTCTCTTGATACTTTTATGATCATTTACGAATACTCACAAGTGGAACAATCTGAGGCCCCAGCACTTCCAGCTGAGGTCAAGGAAGCTGAACCTCAGTCTCCCCTCCTTCCTCACATGGAAGGCATGTGATTCCTATTCAATTGTGGCAGAACAGTGATTTTTCAGAAAAATTTTTGTGAATGATTTTAAGGCTCCAAATAATCCTCAAACATGGAGCTGTGTAAACCTAGAAAGTACTGTGCAAGTCTCCTGAGTACAAGATGACAGTGATGTATCTGACAGAGGAAAGGTAAGATAGGTTTATTCAGGCATGAATGAATGGATATAGTGTTAAATGTGAACTTAATGTAATTATATACATATATATTATCCATATATAGAAATACACATAAAATGATATTTCTTACTTATCATCTGGTAAAAATGATGTGACTAAAGGCTCTTAGGACTTAATTTTTTATTTTACCTAGGAGCAATTATTCACTTTGCTAATTTATAATTCATGGACACTTTATTGAACCTCATAATCTATCTCTGTCTACTCTCTCTTTCTCTCTAGATAGACAGATAATAGATGGATCTTCAACCTATATTATTATTTCTCATCATGCGTGAAATAAGACTTCTTATATAGAAGTATTTGCAGTGAATCCAAGCCTTGACCTGTTTATTGATGTCAGAGGAATCGAATAACTGTCACTAGGAATAATGTACCTTACTCAGGAGGACAAACTCTAGTAAGGTCCTTTGAACCTTCTGAAGACCAACGTCATAGAGAATATTTCCTCCAGAAAAATCCAAGACAACACTTGAAAAAATCTTTAAACCAACTTTTCCAGAAACCCTCAGTATTGATGATCTCAATTCCCTGATAATAACAGAAAATAATCAATTGAACTAGAAAACAAGATCCATCTAATTTCTGCCTCCAAAAAACATACCTTATCATCGGTGATATCGCCTTAGGGTAAGAGGATGGAAAAGGGTATTCTAAGCAAATTTAACTGGGAAACAAGTAAGTGTATTTATTCTAATATCTGACAAAACAGATCTCAAACCAAAACTGATCAGAAGAGATAAAGAAGGACACTCATACTCATTAAATTCATCAAGAGGATATTATAGTACTCAACACATGCTCCAAGTACTGGGGTCCTTAACTTCATAAAAGAAATACTGTTAGAAATAGAACCAGAGACTGATATCAACAGTGATAGTGGATGACTTTAATACCCCAGTCTCATCAACAGACAAGACTTCCAGACAAAACCTGTTTAGAAATGTACTGGAATTAAATGAGATTATAAATCAAATTGAACTAAGAGACGTCTACAGAACTTTCCATCCAAAGACGAAAGACTAAATTTTCTCCTCAGCCCATGGAACCTTCAGATAAAATCAACCATATTTTAGAAAACAAAGCAAATCAGAACAAATACAGACTATGAAATAACATCCTGCATTCTATCTGACCACAAAGGAATCAAGCTGGATATGATCAGAAACTGCAGGAAGTACATGAACCTGGAAATGCAGCAGGTAACTACCCAATAAAATTAGGGCAAGGGAGAAATCAAGATGGAAATATTAAAATATTCTAGAATTTAACAAAAAGTGAAACAGAATGTACCAATATCTGTGGGACACAATGAAGGCAGTAATAAGATGAATGTTTATAGCATTAAGTGCCTATATCAGAAAATTAGAGGCATATCATCTACTAGTAATTTAATGATGGACTTGAAAGTCTTGGAAGATACGACCAAGCAGCATCCAAAAAAAAAAAAAAATACACAGGAAAAAGTAATCAAAAATAGGGTTGAAATTAAAGAAATAGGCACAAACAAGCAAAATGCAAAGAATCGATGAAGAGTTGGGTTTTGAGAAGATTAACAAGATCGACAAACCGTTAGCAAAATTAAACAAAACAAAACAGAAAGTGGACCCAAATTAAGGGAATCAGAGAGTAAAGAGGAAACATAACACATAGTGAAGAAGTTCAGAGGTTTATAAGGATATTCTGTGTGCACCCTAGCCTTGTGATGACTGATGTTTATTAATTCCTGTTATTTGTTGTGGTGGTGGTGGTATTTTCTTAATCCTCTTTTGGTTAACTCATTGTTTATTCCTTGTGCCCTCTTGGGTATCTCTGGTTTAATCTTCTTTTCAGAACAAAATATTCTTTGAAAATACTCTGTAAAGCTTGCTCCTTAAATGTGTTTTTATCATGGAAATTTCTTTTCTCCTTTGATTACAACTGATAGATTTGCTTGGTGTAGTACTGTGTGTTGTTAGCTGTGTAGTTTCATGATTTGAAGAATATCAGTCCAAGTCCTTCTGGCTCTCATAGTCTCCCTTAAAAAAATCTGCTGTTATTCTGAAGGATCTGCCTCTTTATGGCTCTCTTTGTCTATTGTAGCTTTTAATATATTTTCTGTGTTCTGTTCACTTAGTGCTTTGACTACTGCATGATGTGGGGAGTTCCTTTTCTTTCCTGTCCTTTTGGTGTTTTCTCTGCTTCTTGCAATTTTATGTACAATTCTTGCCTTAAATTTGAGAACACTTCTCCTATGATTTTATTGAAAATATTTTCTGTGCTTTTGAACTGTATTTCTATAATTAGGTCCTATAGTTATTATTTGTAAGTCTGTTCTTATCTTGTCTCAGAGTTCCTGCATGCTCAGTTTCTTGGTTGCTTTAAAGTTGAGATTTTCTTTCCCAGAGTGATACATTTCCTCTACTATGTCTTCAAGTTCTGACACTGTTTCCACTTCTTCCAAACAATTACTGAGGCTTTCCTCTTAGATTTTTGTTTGATTTTCTGAGTTTTTTTTCTTTTCAAGTTTTATTTAAGTTTGGCTTTCCCCCGGAGATCACATCTCTTTATTAAATTCTAATTTTATACCTGTAACAATTCTATTTATTTCATTCAACTGTGTTTTCTCCATCTTTGATTCACACAGTATTTGAGTACCTTGTGTGTGTGTGGGTGGGGTGTGTGTGTGTGTTGAAATAATTGCCCCATACATTAGCTATGTTGCTTTTCTCTGGCTCCGTAGTGGGTGGGTGGTCTCAGCTGGGTGCTGGAAGTTATATTTTAAATGGAATATTTGAGAGAAAATACTTACATATCCATTCAAAAAACTCAGAAATTTGTAGGAAGGAGATCACAGGTACTCACAACTAGTATTTCATAATAAATAGAGAATCTTGGAATTACAGAGCCAGGAATGTCCCACAGTGCATGAGAAGTCCTCAGTAGAAAAGAATTGCAGTTAACAGAATATAAACATGAGAAAACTCTTTTCTAATAAATTAGTTCAAATTCTTTATTTTCTAATACCCCCAAACAATGTTTATTTTTTTATATTTGTTGTATTTTCTGTTTTCAAATGGTTCTTTGTTTCTATGTTTTTAAAATCATCCCATTTTCAAAAATGGTCCATATAGAAAGATATTATTTAACCTTTGATCATTTAATTTTGGAAAAAGCTCATCATTGGAAAATTTTTAAAAATTAGAAATAAATGTAACTTTTTAAAAACCTGTAAGATATCAAGGGGTTCATACTCAGGATTATGCATCCTTCATAGAGATCATTGTTGCAATGTTTTGCTTTACCCAAGAAATAAAAGTGCATGAACACCTGCATCAACCCTTTAACAAAACATGTCCTTGAAAAGAATGTTATTTTGTTGTAACAACCACAGGAAAGAAAGGTCCGGTAACAACCTTAGAGAAGAATGATACATTGTAAGAAGATTCCATATTCTTGTGACACTATCTAGGAGCCATAATTAATGAGCAGGAAAGGGAAAGTAGTTACCAGAGGTTCCAAGAAGGGGTGGTGGGGGCGAGAGGGATGAGGGAGTTAATGGGGGATAGGGTCATGGTAATATATATAATGTACGGGGCAAGAGGGATGAGGGAGTTAATGGGGGATAGGGTCATGGTAATATATATAATGTACGGGGCAAGAGGGATGAGGGAGTTAATGGGGGATAGGATCATTGTAATGCAGATAATGTACTATACATGGCAAGAAACATAAGTGTATGAGGCATATATGTATAAGCAAATATGAAATTATTAACAAGCAGCTAAATTTAAAATAAAAGGAAGAGACTCATGCCTTACATCCTGGTTGGGGCAGTTCACCCTGAGCGTCAATTCTTCTCCCTTGAGAAGTATAGAGTTAGTCTCGGCCTCTTGATTCCTTTGAAACAGTATTGAAGGTAGAGAGCCAGTGGAGATCTGGTGTGTCTAGGGGAGTACTTTTTTCAAAGGTAAATTGTTCTTCAGAACATTTGGGGGACCAGAGGACATCCTCTACTGCTGTTATACTTCTTTTTGGAACACTGAGTACCAGTTAACCCACTGACCTCTCCCCCAAATTCTACACTACAAATACCCATGATGTGATAATCTGTGACATGAATGTGTCACACTTGCTAGTTCCCCACGTACAACAGAGTCCACAGATCAGTAGGAGATTCAGCAGTCACGCTATGTTAAATACAGAGACAAATTTAGACTTCAGAAGGAAATCTCCATACTGGAGGATCTATGGAATATCTGTCCCTCTTTTATCATGATCCTGAATAAGAATTCCAGAGCTCATTCCTGCTTTACTTGGTCAGTGGCAGGTGAATCGTCCCTTACTTCTCTGATAAATTCTTTGAAATGAAATGGAAGGGATTAATTAGCAGACACCCATTCTGTACAGCAACCCCCTTTACATGTGGGAGGCTATATGGAGCTTAAAGTCAGAGTCTATTATACTGAGTTATATAGTTACAATTTAGCTGCATAGATGACAAATTTAACTGGGCACATCACTATGCAGACGTGACTATCATCTTGATGTTTAAACATGAGAGACAATTTTTGGCTAACAGCATTTTGTGCCTGATGTATATCAATAATAATGGTCAAAAGAACCAGAAAATTGTGTTAGCACTTAAACCGCTTGACAATTCCTATGATGAATATTCAAACATTTGAGAGTACCTGGTCTGCTGAATGTCTGCTGGGGGAGGACTGTAGCTCTTTTCACTAAGTAGACTCTACAATATTTAGCAGAGTGCATTTAGCAGACACCATTGAAAAATGCATATTATAAAACAGTATGTCACACAACAACAAATATTTAATTTCAGGTTACAGGCACTGAAAGTTACATAGAAACTGGGCAGTAAGAAAATAGAATTGCTCATCAAATTGTAGAGTCAAATTTTATAAAACACTAGTAGAGAATCAACCACAAAAGGAAATGGATGAGGATTTAGGAAAGAAATATGTTGTGGTTCAGAATATGAAAAAAATATTGGTAACACTGAAGAATGGTCCAATTAGCTCAGCCTAAGAAGGAAAACTGTGTTGCTAAATTAGATCAAGTTGCAGAGTTCAGACTGTCAATACTGAGAACACATGCAACGTGAGTCTGGGCAAAAATGTGGAAGTTTTGACGTGTGTCCAGTCTCACTCACTCTATCATTCTGGAAGATATTTTTAATATGTATGAAAACATCTGACTTGAGTCATAAGAGAACCCTTTCCTGTCAAAGTGGTGCATCTGCTACAGTGGAAATCACTTTGAATCCAAACTATTGTAATTCTAGTGGAAATTTCTGTGATTTGTGAGAATCTGTTATACGTTCAAGATCAAGGGTGGATCTATGGTTCCTATGGCTTATACTTGTCCATTTTTAAATTTTGTCCTGAATTATAAACAAATTGCACATGGATTCCTAATACATTGTATGACTTTGTTTTTTTTTTCTATGTTTCATCACTTTAAACTGAATTTCAGTGAGTTTGCCTATCTTGTCCCTGGGCGTTCATGTGTCTCTCCAATGACAGGCCGGCATGGCAGCTGTTGGAGGAACAGCTATTGCTCAGACAATGCCCCAGTGCACTCTGTAATTTTGTAGACATCCAGTCAAGGGAGGGTGCAGCTCTCAGACGTGCATAATATAAAGTTATCAGGTAAAGGAAAGTGGGCGCTATTTGTCTGACATTTGCATATAGATTTTTCTCCTATTACTACCTGACAAAATGAAGAGCTGATACCCTATGGGTTTCTTAAACACCTTGCTGAGAATGTCCACATTCGTGTCAGCACTTTTTCGACATCCTAATGATGTCTTTCCGAAGACCCTGGCATCTATATGGCTTGTTATCAGACTAATGAAAAGTTGCTGTAAGTGTCAAAATAAATCTAACAATGTTCTACATTTTAGCTGAATGTAATATATCACCAAGGCCCACTTAAGCAGTATAAACCACAACATGATGAAGCATGTAACAAAAACCTGTGAGGACTAGTGGCTGGGATAATGGGCATTTAGTGAAAGGATAATACAGCAGCAATAAACATGTCAATAACCAAAGGTTACACACCATACTTTTAATGGAGTTCTTGGGTGAGTTTTCTTCAGCAGTAGACACCTGGGCAGGGTGATTCATTACAAGCCTTTCTCTGACTTTCTTCCCAGTTGGAAAAGTATTAATGAACTCCTTCCTCAAGCTGCAAGGTTGCTTCTATAAATTTTAATTTTTGGAAACTGAATTGTTTCACCTAAATATATAGGCAACCCTCCCTCACAGCTTGCTCTGCCCCATAACAGAGCTGATTCACAGATTTTGTGGTTTATTTTCAATGAATGCGCACACAGAAAACACAGTCTAAACTAAGGAAGCTATGTTCAGGTCAACCCATGCTCATTTGTTTTGACTGCTGGCTGATGTGTGTCTAAGATCCAAGTCTTACTGCTCTCAGAACCATGGGGCCTGTCTTTCCATTGCATGAGACATGGCACACTCTGTTGTTCAACTGCATCACCACTACGATACGGTGAACATGACTCACTTCACCTTCCCCACTTACGGTTCGGTGAAACCTCCCTACCGTGTCAGAATGAGACTTGTCCCTGCTCCATGGAGTCCGTGGAGGGTATGGCAGCTCCTGGTGCTTTGCCAGGAGTCTCCCTTGTTTCCCTCTATATTAGGGGAAAACTTCACTTTCAGCATCATTTTGATTGGTTTTCTAATTGAAAGAGTTAACGTACAGAATGATCTCTAAAGGATATTCTCTGTAAATCCATCACGTTAAATCAAGAACATGATATAAAAACTATTTTTCCAACATTTTTGTACTTTTCAAAATCTGTAATTTGAGCACATACCTGATTATTATAATGAATTCTTATTTTCCCAAACATGCTGCTTCCAAATACATGGCTTGTGATTTTTACATTCATTACAATGACGTAACACCTTTATTTTTCTATGAAGGTGTAAAGGAACCGCACCTCCCTTGACTAAATTCCACGGTATTACACAGTGACTTGTTTTTGTGCCTAACAAACTGTCCTAAGCATATTTTTCTCAGACATTGTGTTGTTAGTTGTATATTCCTGCATAAGAAATTGATAAAACTTTGACAAAGATTACATGCGTTTTCCAAATGTTTGGGGATCAGAACGTCACATGGAGCTCAGGCAGAGTCCTGCGTTGCTGTACCCAAGGCCGATCACTTTCACTGTAGGCTCAGTAACAAAGGAATCTGTAGGACCACCATTAAATTGTTGGCCAAAGTTATTTCCTTGAGGCTTTGTGACTGAGGTTGGATAATGCTTGTTGTGGGCAAGTGGCCATCTTCAGATCATACATGCTGCCGGGAGCTGCCTACCTCATGAGCCTCAGAGAGCTTTCCACTAATAAGACATCAGTCTTCACCCTTTCAAGGTCAGTCAAGATTGAGTCTTCTAGTCAACTGAGATAGAGTCTTATAGAATGTAAATCAATCAAAGGAGAGACATGCCATTATTTTACCATGTGACCTAAACCAAAGGATTGCCAACTCTTCATCTTTGCCACAGTCTCTTGGTGAGAGGAAGCAAATCAGGAATTCTGCTTGCACTTATGAGAGATTTA
Organism: Nannospalax galili; assembly: GCF_000622305.1. Classification (NCBI taxonomy): domain Eukaryota; kingdom Metazoa; phylum Chordata; class Mammalia; order Rodentia; family Spalacidae; genus Nannospalax; species Nannospalax galili. The sequence goes on along the minus strand of NW_008337322.1, from coordinate 2,554,046 downwards.
AAACTGAATTAGGTGCTAACCCTAACCCAACACTTAGGCAGAGGCAGGAAGATCAAGTGATGAAGATCATACTTGGTTTCATAGTGAGATTGCAACCAGCTTAGGAAGACACCAAACAAGAGATTATACAGAAACATAATTGATTTGTGATCATATGTATGTCCACCAGGTAATCCGGACCCACTTCAATAATGCTTTGTAATTCTTCTGGCACTTCCTTTAAGTTTATCTCCCTCACGGCTTGCTCTCCTTCCATTGCGAACAAACGTGTTATTGAACCTCCTCTTCACCCAATGGCGCTTCTGCAAGTGTGGTAGGACTGCGCCGTGTTTCTGTGACCGTGTCCTTTGCTGCTGATTTCATCATTTTTCCACATTGACTTCCTTTCAAACTATGTAAGCTCAGCTCTTCCCATTCTAGAAACTTCTATTCTCACCCATGTTGCTTCTCTTGAATCGGCCTCATCTGTTTTAATATTCAATTACACTTCTTGAAAGCACTCCCTAAGCTTTGTGATAAAAGTTTTCATTTTGCGTTTACACTGTTCCACTCACTGAGATTTTCAGAAATATTGTAATGGAAAAATTCTAAGTCTTTTCTTACAGGTTCCCCACAAATTCAGCCAAAGGAAAATGTTTAATGACTCATCTCCTTCCTATAGATTTTTTTTTCTTTCTCATTGCTCTGAAGCATTTTAAATTTAGCACTGAATAAAATTGAATTTTAAAACTTTCTGAATTTCTTTTCTTATTTGTTGACTCTTGACTTGACTGTGTCCTGGCAGCTTCAGCTTTGGGTTGGAGAACTACTGACATGTACCAATAACCCAACTTGATATTGGTGAATAGCAAATTCACAGTGGGGCCCAGAAGAATGTTCTGTAAGGTAATTCAGAAACGTGAGTGAGGTTTCCCAACACAGTCAAGCCCTCCCCTCCCCATAGTCAGCTGGCAGAATGAGGCTTCACCAATTCCCTTCCATCTGTCTTCCTGGGACTCTTTCTGTTTTGGTAACCGGTACCACCGCTGCTGCTCTGAACAGCCTCTTCCCTTACCTTAAAGTGCAGCTTTCAAAACTTCAGAAGGAAATTTCACCCACTCTCCCTCATTCTATTGTAGCTCCACTTTTTAACAAGGTTGACTTGATGTTCATTGCTCTCTGTTCCTAGTTTCTTGTCATTGTCCAGGTGGATCTTTTCACACTCATCAACTCACCCTTCTGGGCCACTTCTCTGGTTCTAACCCCTGATGCTTATGACCATGGACAATTCTTTCTTTTTCTGAAGAATATAGGTGTTGCAGCGTTAAAAGATTTATGAATAATTAATGGGATGGAGACACTTAGATGCATAATTCAACTGTAGTAGACAAATAGATCTGCTGTGTTAGAGCTATGGGTGGTTTCTTCAGCACTCTGAAGCACAGGGCTGACAGCCTTGCTGGGGCACACCAGGATGAGCTACTGTGCCCAGCAGAGGTGTAATAACAGTATGAATTATTGAATTGGCATCTACCCGAGACAGCTTTGGTCATAGCCTTGCTCTGTTCTGGGGATGAGAGAAGGAGATTTGTGCGATGTAAATTTATAATCAAAGGGTGTTCAGGATGAAAGATGACCTCCAAGATTGTGAACCTGAGCAAGAGACTGCATCATAGCGGAGAAAGGAGCTATGAAATACGAAGCATTCTTCACCCCCTATGTGGAAGCCAAGGAAATTCCACGCGCACAGATTTAACTCTCAGGAAGTTGCAGATAGGCAGAAGAGAGCACAAGAGTCGGGAAAGCCCCACACTGAGCTGCTTGGGTGAGGAATGGAGATATGGGCAATGTCTGCTCAGCATGTTTCCTGAAATTATGCCCAAATTACGATGAAAGAATAAGTAAATGTGTGGGCTTTCAGAAGCATAGAGACTAGCTCAGAGGACGCACACATGTATGCACACACGCATGTGCACACACACGCACACTGAAAATACCAGGCAGTCGCTCAGGCCCCCGGGTTCCACGGATGCTTAGATGCAGGATGCTTTACGTTTTCCTATTTCACATAAATTGAAGGACAAGACGCTGCTAAACTGGAAAGTGCTCTGAAGTGTGTGCCAGGCCCCTAGTAACCAGCGTTTCCCCTTTTCTGCTCTTGAGCTCCACTACGTGAGCCAAAGAACCAGACACGATGAGGACACAGGCCTTTGCCCTCATTGCTTCATCACCGAGGGATGGAGACAGATTGGAGATGTAGTAAACCCTCCAGGAAAACAAAGAAGCCCTTTAAAAGCCTGTTAAACTGTCGTTTCTTGTTTGATTATCCTGTCCTCAGTGAAGTCCCTTATTTTGTTTACTACTAAATGATCATTTTTATGAATGATATTATTTTAGTCCAATGATGATTTCAAGAAGCAATAGGTCAAAAGCCGTGGAACTACATATGCATCCATCAGGACTGAAGTTATGAGTATATTACTTCAAATAACAGAGCATGGTCAGTTCTGTCTGAGACAAAGAGCTGGGGAATCATAACAGATGTTCGTCAAATTTAGAGAAAAATCTCTTATAGACATGGTTCTAATTTAGTGTAATGACATGGTAATACATAGATTTATACCACGCAATAAGACATTTTTATGTCTATATATAATTTCAAATTACATATGAGAAATACAGTAACTCAAATTAATGGATTTGTAGCATATGATCAATTGCATTGCCTTTTTGGCTGTTAAAATTGTGTTTTATAGCACCAATAACAAATATAATAAAATGTGCTTCCTTGTTAGGTCCCTCTTCTTTTTTAAGGAAAAGCAATAACCTAAAATTGTTATCTGCAATGTAACCTAGCTTTCTTTTAAAAATTGCTTAATTGTTCTTATACTGTATAATAAAGGGAACAGAAGGTATTGACACAATTAATTTTTTTAAAAAGCCTCATACATATTTGTTCTTTCATTTCCTTGTAAGACAACAAAGATACATCAAAGACGGCTGAAAAAGGTTTCTAGAAAATTAACTTGTTGCGAATTATAAGGTATCAGAAACAAGAAAATATAACCAATTTGATATTGGCTTGAAAATATTTTAACAGCTGCTCTTTTATTTTTAAGTAATTATTTTCAGTTTTATTTACATATATAGAAAATGTCTAAACTTGTACTCCAAAGAGCCGGTGCTCTGCTTCCTGGTGTCCCTCCAGCTCCCTGTGGAGCCTGTGTTTCTGACAGCAGACATTCTGAGGTGGCTTTCTTCTCTAACTGTGGTGTTTGGAATGAGCAGTGTCCTTCACTGGGTCACAGATTTGATCACTGGGTTCCCAGCTCTTGGTGCTGTTTTGGGACGTTTAGGAAGTGTGACCTTGCTGGAGGAAGCTTGTCACTGGGGTCAGGCTTTGAAAGTTCACATCCTCTTCCTGTTTTCTGTTCTCTCTGGTTCCTGTGCGAGTGCTTGAAGATGGCAACTCTCAGCTTTTGACTCTGGCTGCCATGCCTCCTTTCTGTGATCAACTCTTATCCCTCTGGAACCATAAGTCTAAATAAACTTTTCCATCTATAAATTGACTTGCTTTATCACAGCAACAAACAGAAATGTAACTAATACATTATGGCACCTTAGCCTCTGATGTTTCCTAGAAAGACAAATATGATGACTTGCCTGGGACAAAGGATGATGATTTAACTAAATAACTTATAGAGAAGATTAAGACTGATTTTTCTTAAAGAATTAGCTAGCATAATTTGGCTTATATGAAAAATAAAACTGCTTTATTTTGCTTATTCTGTTTTTGAGACTAGACACTCAAGCTTCTTGTAACATCAATTCATCCAGAAGTATATACATGCCTGTAATATCTATGAAGTAGACAGAAGTAGAAAGAAAAGGTTTATTCAAGGTAAGAGGTTAATAAAACAGACATGTTCTTAAGTATAGTCTATTATAATGCACTGTCTTGATTTTACAAATTCCTTAAAAGAAATAAAGCTGCTGTGAAAATTGTCTAATATTTCCTCATGGCCTACTCATTTCTGAGAATTAGGCTTGTTGTTATGATTATTACGGAGCAAGATCCTGTGTCCTTATGGGCCTGTTTCTCAATAGGAGCTGAAGACCCTCTTTTTATGGAATGACCAACAACCAGGGGTTGACACCTTGCCTATGGAATGACAAACGAAGGCATGTAGAGACAGACCCTAAGTGGCAAGGTAGGGATTGAGAGAGGAAATGCCATGGAACCTTTGACTCCATTCTTTGATGCTAATCCTCTATTGGGGTTTTATTATTGACCTCCTACAGACTGGTCTGTGACTGAAATGTTTCCTTCTGGTTGGGACAGTCTTGATCTCTAGAGGTATAGTGGGACGCTTTTTGAATGCATGGATTGAAGGCTACTAACATGCTTGTCTCTGAGGAGCAAATACTTCTGAGATTTTCTCATTTCTTAGAAAATTGTGAACTAGCCAGGCAATTGACATCCTTAAATTACTGATTACCTGTGGGATTGATTCTGCCACCTTGCTGAGGCACACAGCAATCAGGTCTTTTCTGCTAGTCACAATCCCATTAATAAGTTAAAGAACAAGATTTTTTAAAAATATTTTATTTATTGTTTTTATTTATTCATGTGTATGTGTGTATTGCCTGCAGGTAGGTAAGTATACCTGTGTCGTGCAATACCTGTGGAGGACAGAAGAGACTGTCAGATCCTCTGGAGCCGGAGTTATGGACAGGTGTTAGCTGCCATGTGGGTGCTGGAATTCAAACCCAGGTCTTCTGAAAGAACAGCCAGTGTTCTTAACCACCAAGCCATCTATCCAGCACAGAACAGGACTTTTTCTAACCAATCTCTTTGACAGGAAGCAGCGTGAAGGGGTTATAATTATGGATTATGTCTTTTATTATACATTGGAGCAAGCACACATTAGGCTAATTAAAAACACAGTGTGAATATTCAACTGCATCAAGCTACAAATGTTTAAGGGCTGTCTGTAACAGCTGAAAATATATTTTGGTCTCAGAGAAAAGCTCTTGTCAACTTGTATGGAAAACTGAGTTCAAGAATTGAGGATTGCACATTTTTGTGTTGGCAGATTCACTGAGACCTCATCATGGAAACGCTAATCTACGGCTCAGACACAGTACTTGAAGAACCAGAGAACTCAAAAGTGGGGCTCTGTGAGCCTGAGGAAGCAAGCAAGGCATGCGGGCTCACCGAGTCCCAGGCATAAGAAAAGGAAGAGGCTGGACTAAACCCAGATCTGGGAAGAAAATACTGTTCCACAGCTTGAGGAGCGTCCTCATCATTAATGCCAGGGATACAAAGTCATCATCAAGGAACTGTAGAGAGAGATTCTTGTGTGTGGGCATTAAGAGCTGCACAGCTTGAATCTCAGCAGAAGGTCCAACTGTTGTCCTCTACCACCCTAAGGCAGAGACGCTCTAGGACAGCCAACCACACACAAGCATGTCATTCTCTGCAGGACCCGGTGGGCATCAGTCAGGAAAACAAAGATGAAAGATGCCTCTGCCTAAAGGCAGCGGGGAATGGCTGTACGGCCCACTGTTCATGTGGCAACTTGATGCCTTCAGATCCTTCCCCCTTTAACTATCAACTTCTTCAACTTCTTACTAGAATATCTTTCTGTTTTGACCTTAAATTCCTTTTATTGATAAAATATTGTATTTTAATTTTCAGGGAAGATATCTAGTACCATTCACAATAATTCTTTAAAATGGACTATTGACTTCTATTGATAAAAATATTTCCTTTTTAACATAAGCAGTGAGCCAGAGTCATGAAAATGTGTTGCCTGACGTCACTGTGGTGGACTGATATATGTCCATCAGTGGACTCAGGTGTGAACTTCAGCTAAAAGTCACTCAGTAATGCTGTCAGAAATACAATGACAGGTAGTGTCATCCTCTGTGGGGACAGCAGGCTGCCTACTGAGAAGCCACAGTCAAAATCTAGCTGGATCAGTCTCAGGATTCTACATCCAGTTCACCCTGCCTGTACCTTCATTCGGGACTCTACCTTATCATATGGATAACATGGTGGCTTCCACTCTGACCCCTCTATCCCACAGTTACTTGCCTTTAACTCATGTTCCTGAAGCACAAATTTTCTCATATCTTTCTTTTTGTTTCTAAACCATTTCATTAGCTGCCAATTGCTGCTGAAACAGAGACCGTATCTCATCTACCGTAGCTCTCAAGATTACAAAAGCACACATGACTGTCTCTCCTTTGTCTGACCTACTACAGACTTCTTAACCACCTTTCTTTTTCATTTTGTACCAAGGTATTTCTTGTCATAACAACTTTGAATCAATATCTGTCCTTCCTAAAACTCTTCCCTCATTCTTTTCAAAGGCCTTCTTTACATAGTGCAACCATCAACAACATGCCATTTCATCAAGGAATTCCTGTCTCCTAGGGACTTCCTGTACTTGTACTTTAAACAATTATTCTTGTGACATAATTTAATATTTATGTTTTCACCTAGATTAAAAATTCCATGAGATGCTAGACCCAGTCCTCCATTTCCATAGGCCCATTCCCAGCAGGGGACAGCACCTGCACAGAATGCTCAGTGAAGACGTGTGTCCCTGCATAGCACCCAAAGTTGTCCCCAAAGGTCTATTAAACAAACCTCAGACTGCGGGCCCTGAGGAGCCTGTCTCACCTGTATAACCTGAACACCCACATAGCTTTCCCAGCTAAGTATAAAGCCTCTCCATGAGGTTCTGTGATCATAGTGTGTGTGTGTGCTTTCGACCCTTGCACATCATTCTGTTCACACGCACATTGTAAGATCACAGAAAATTTGTCCTTAATTTTGCAAAAAAATTTACTCATTATCTTGTTTGTAGCTCACATTTGTTCCTATGCAAATTCTAGGCACTTGGGACAGTACCCATGGTGAGGCAAGTGACCTTCCTTTTTTCCTAAACCTGATAAATGAGGGGCAGCAACCTGTTTCCTGGAATAATTTTTCTTTGTATGATATCAACATTTCACCATGAAAAGAGTTCTTCCCACATAATCCTACACTGTGTGTGTGTGTGTGTGTGTGTGTGTGTGTGTGTGTGTAACATGAGGTAGACCAGATCATGTGAAGATAATCTACTGTTTTACTGACCTGAGATTTTGATGCACATTTTCAAAAGCTGAAAACTATTCTCCATTAATTTAACACTATTTTTGTTGTTGTAGTTAGTTTTTTGTGTTTGTTTTTTACTTGCAACATTTCCCATGCTAGTGAGTAGCTGGAGCTAACCTTAGTATTTCTGCTGTTTTTGAAATAATTTTGTTTTTAAATTGAATCTTTGTGATTTTCATGCAATATATTTTGATAATATTAAGATTTCCTTCCCTATCTGCACTTCCCCCACTGACCTCCACCAAAGTGCTGTCTACTTAAGGCTTTGTTGAATTTTCATCCAGGATCTTTGAGAGAGAGAGAGAGAGAGAGAGAGAGAGAGAGAGAGAAACTCACATTGATGGACATGTAGGTACATTAATTGACTCAATAATGATTAAAATATTACATATAAAATACACAATTTCCATCTCCCAAATTTAAGGAAAGACTCAGGTCACATAAATAAACACCTACAGAGTCTGATTTGCATCCACAAATATCCTTCAATGCGGGTCCATCTACTGGGCCTACCAAGAGTTCCATCCTGTAAGAAACTGTCTCTCCCCCTCCCAGAAACCATCAATTACAAAAAGTTCCTTAGGTTGGGTTAGGAATTCTTACCCACTTCCCCACGTCTATGCTGGGATTTTGTCTGATCTGAACTTGCATGGGACTTGTACATGCTGTCACCATCACTGTGAGTTCATTTGAGTTAATGACCAGCTTCCTGGAAGACTTTCCTTGTGGTCATCACCACCTTGGCTCTTACTGCTCCCTCTTCTGCAGTGATGCCCAAGCCTTGGGAGGGAGAGGTTTGCAATAGCTGTCCTATTAATGGGTAAATACTCTGTGGTCTTGTTCTCTGCACATCGGCCAATTGTGGGTTTCTGTGTTAACCACCATCTGCTGCAAAAGGAGACTTCTCTGGTGAGAGGTGAGAGATGTCTTCATCCTATGTGCAGAGGTTGCATGGAATTCGTGTCACTTAGGGTTTAGTGTTTCACAGGCGCCTCATTTGACCAGGTCTGTAACCCTGTCGTAGTCTCCATCTACTGCAGAAGCTCCTTTGATGAGGAGCAAAAGCTACACTTGTCTGAAATGTAAGGACACATATTCAGAATGAAGTAAGAAACGGCATTGGTCTCAGGATTTGACAAAACGAAAGGAATCTTGAGGATAAGAAGAAGTGTCTCAAGAGAGGGGGACAACAGGAGGAAGTGAAGAAGGGGGGGTCTTTAAAAGGGAGAAGAATAGGGTTAAACGGGGGCAGGGAGAGGAGAGACAAATAATGCCGACATGTCATAAAAATCAGAGGGAAATATACTCATTCAAAGTCCTACTGGAAATACACATGCACTAAATATTTGAGTGCATGTCCAGAGCTGAAGATTTTATAACAAAAACACAATGCCAGGCAGGAGAAACCTCCCTTTGAGTTCATCAGGGTAGTCTAAGAGACTCCTAAAATTATACAGGCTAATTATAAAGCCCTTGGTTGCCTCCCAGAACTTGAAGGTAAGACCCTGTTACTTCACACACAAGACTTGAAGCCATCGAATTGGAACAAATTCTGGAAGCCTTCTCCCTGAAGACTAGCTCTCATGGTATCAGAGGATACTATACAAGCTGCCAAGGGAGAAAACCAATCGATAGGACTACCCAGCTGTGAAGCCTAAGACACAACAATGATAACCCAGCAAAATATCGCCACTGGTGCAGTAGTGACACTTTTCTCTCTTGTAATCAACAACAACTGTCCAATTGAAATTAAGACCAGTTTAATGGGAGGAAACTCACGTGTGGTAGTATAAACACAGCGAAATACACATGGTTGGCGAGGCCACAAATCCTAGAAAAGAAACCTACTTAAGGCTTTGTTGATTTTTCATCCAGGTTCTTTAGAATTCCACGGTAAGAGTTATTTCTTCTCTGTTGGAATTTTACAGGCGAGGGTGCAGTCCACAATGACAGATGCTACCTTTTGTCAGGTCTCCAAGGGTTGTGTAAGAATGCATGTAGTAGAGTCGTGAAAGCTCAAGCTTGAAAGCAAATTAGAACGCTACTATTCCAAATTATACACTTCAGCAATTACTTCCAAGCCATATACTTTTAAGCTATTGTGACGGAGGACACATGGATATAGTGAATGAACTATCAGAGGTTGAAGGATCTGTGGATAACATGTAAGGACATAATCACATCAGTGCTGTAGAGATGGAGGCCCAGGGTGGAGTATTTGTCTCCCGGAATCTCCTTAGGATGAGACTAGTAATTCCAAGTGTGTGTTGCAGATGATGGTGAAGTATATGGGATCATTAGACCCTTAATGGATACTGACTGGGCTGGGGTGTGTCTGACAATGCCTGCTTCATTCCCTAAGGACCAGATGCCTACACAGCTTTTAGTCGCATCAACGTTTGTCTGTGTCCCTCACGATGCTTATCTCTGCTTTCACGTGCTTGCTGAGAAATCTTGCCTGCTGTAAAATGCAAAAACCAAAATGAGCAGACACAGACTTAAAGTGGACAGATTTACGGCTTTGAGTGTTGGATATTCAATTCTCGGTGACACTGAAGATATCTAACCTTGTCATCATGTGTATGTTAGGGTGTTCAGCTCTACTCTTTCTACTGACATTAAAATACAGAGCCTAAAAATTCTAAATAGCATGAAGTGTTGTTGCTCTTGTCCTGTCACTGAAGTCTTCTAAGAGGATTGGGAGAGAAAATTCCTGAGGCATAAGTTAAATAGATTGGAGTAGTAAAAGTGAGACGGAAGTAAAATTCTATGAAAATAATTTTGGAAATACAAATCATAGGATAATTTTCTAGGAAAAGTAAAATAAAATAACTCTAAAAGTGATTTTTATAAAGAACTCGACCATGGAAGAAACTGTTGAAAAAGGAAGATAAATGAACAAAATATTGTGAAACTATTAAGTCAGGACTGGAGTGATGACTCATAAGTAAAGAGCAAGGAGCAGCTTTCACAAAGGACATGCGTTTGGTCCCTAGCAGCCAAGTCAGGTGGCTCACATCCACCTGTAACTCGAGTGCCAGGGGACCCAACACCCTCCTCCAGCCTTCTTGGGCACTCATGTGCGTCCTACACACAGACACACAAGCATAGCACATAATTGAACCCAAAGTAAATTTAAACCAGAAGAAAATGTTGTTACCATTGCTATTATTTGAGGAAATTATGCATTATTATTTAAATACACAAAAAATAACCAAATTCCACCTGTGTTCTGACAGGGTTTGAGCTATTCTGACTCAATGATGGGGAATGGAACACATTTTCACTTTTTTTCATTGACAGTGAATTATAATATCAGTAGAAGACAACTTGAAAAATATTACTAGGTCCTATGTATACCTTACTACAAATTTCACTGTTAAAATTATTCCTAAACATATTAAAATGGCACTCATGTGCATAATCACATGTGTGTAGTAGTATAGGAGAGAAAAAATACCTGGCAAAGAGCTTAGATTTGATTATTCGTGGCACATCGTTGGTGTGTTGGACAGACATTAATTCATGATATTGATGCATGTTTCCTGACATACAGAGATGTACTTAAATATTACTGAGTAGGGGAAAGTAGGGAAGAAAGTGGAAATTAGGCAGTGTTCCTATTTTTACTAGTTTGTGTTTGCTGTAGGCAGACACACAAGCACACTTACACCCCCGGGTTTCTCATTCTGTTAATATCCAGAATCTTCTATGGGGAAAGGAGATGCTTCAAGGCTTTTGTAAGAATGCTGATCATGATTTCATGCCTCTCATAGAGTCGTGTTATAAATTCCACTGTCTTTCCTTTCAGTCAAGTCTCTGTGTTGTATGTGTGTATGTGTTCCCGGGTGTGCACATGTGCAGGAATATATGTGCATCTGTCCATTCAGTTCTGCTCCAGGTTCTTTAATATGGGGCCATCACGTTTTGACCACACCATCAGATCTACTTGTGCTGCCTGCCTCACCTGAGTGGCACAAAGCGTCCCTCCACTAAGGTCAGAATCCTTTCCTGGGAAGACACTTTTTCTGACCTAACATGTGAGGGGTTAATAGCCTTCCATCTCCTTTTCTAATGTGTCCAATGTTTCTTTGATTAGGGCTTCTCTCAGTCTTTCTATCGTTTCTTTTCCCAAGTGTATGGCCAGCCTCCTGAGCTGAACAACTCCATCGTAGTGACAGTTAAACCATGAGACCAGCTTTCAGTCTGTATCTAATCTGGAAGTTTCCCTGAACTTGACAAATGAAACAGTGAATGAATTTGGTGGGTTGTGTTTTATTAATAAAATCAGTGAAATGTGAATGCCATCATAATATAAAATTAAATACCTACGTAATAGAATATCGAGTGAGTAGGGAAAAAGTCTGACGGCCAACGTTTCATAAGTACATTTGATTTAGTGCCAGTATGAGCACTTTGTCAGTCATTGATGTGTTGGCATGTGCATATACATATGCACATGTGTATGTCTAATATAATTTCCATTAACAATATGTGAGGTATTGTTTTGTGGTAATATGGAATATTTACAAGAATAGGGGCATCCTGAGCTGACGAGACGACTCAGCAGTTAAGAGCACTGGCTGCTCTTACAGAGGACACGGGTTTGATCCACAGCACCCATATGGTGGCTAACAACCATCTGTAGCTCCAGGACCAAGGGAATTCTACACCCTCTACTGACCTTCGTGGGCATTGCACGACACAGGTGCACTTCACACACGGAGGCAATGTACTCATACACATAAAATATAAATAATAAATAAAATACAAAATAATAAGGGCATATGAATAAATACACATTTATTATTAGAAAAACATTTATTTTCCATGTTCTTATTGACAGTTACCCTGAGTCTCTACAAACACCCTAACTTGATTCACCAGTCATAGCATCCAGGAAAGCCTCTTCAGCTGGCTGCCCGACTTCCTGTGTAGAAGCCAGTGTCAGGTTCTGGGTGCTTTTGGCTACTTTTTCTTCTGTGTGGCAGATGTAGTATGTCTCTCCATATGAGGGGACAGATCTGGTGTCCTGGGTAAAAGGATCATTTTTCTTAAAAAGCGGAAAGATTGGTACCAGGAAAATAGAGCAGACCAGAGCGTTAAACCTGGTATTTCACGAACTGAGGCAAGTTTTCAAAAGATTGATGCACAAGACGGACGTATTATCAATAATTCCCTTCCAGAGATGCTCAACAAGCTAGGTGGGCTTTCAGCTCTTTCAAGTTCTCTCTTCTGCTGATGGAGCGAGAAGCAGCAGATCCAAAGTACAGCCAAAGAGCCTGGGAGCTCAGCCTCTGGGCATCGTTCTCAGTACTTGTGAGGACCTGTAAACGGCTGGTGAGCTGGTGGGAGCCCCATTGATTCTATTTTTAACAGTTGACTTCCTCACAATCAATGACATTGACCAAACCAACTGTCGAGTCAGCAGCAACAAGGGAAGCTCACGTGTTCTGGCACCAGGCGGGAGTCCCTCTCTACAAAGCCTTGTGCCTGGAAACGTGTCCCCAGGCACCGGACAGACCCAGCCTCTGCTCTTGTTGGCTGCCCTCATTACCACAGGAACACAGTGGACAGAAGCCCAGGAGTAAATTATGCAGCTCTTTGGCGCCCTCTGGTGACAAGTCTTCCCCAAACCTAAAATTCTCCTGGGTTTCAAACCACTGGACACCATGCATTCCCACAGAGTGCTAACTCCTCCTTGTGACAGGCAGAGAACCCGAGAAGGAAACCTTTCTTCCTGGACTCGACATTCCAACTGGCTGGAAAAAAAAAAAAAAAGAAAATTTAGAACTGGAAGAAGCACGCTTCTCACAGTGTTCCTAGGAGGGGAACTCATACCGTGAAGTCAGTGACTTTTCCCGAGGAAGAATCAGAGGTTGCCTTGTTTGGATATCTGAAACACACTATGTGCAATGCAAAGTAAAACTAAGAAGTAGTTTATGAAAAACTCATGAGAGTAAATTGAGTACTCTTATTAAAGGATTGATGTGATCTTCAAAGACGTAGCAGCTCAACTAACCCATTTGTGTCTTCTCACAGATTACCAAGTATGGAGTGGTCATCAGACCCACAGCCATGATCTTAACTCAGCTTTCAGCTGGAAATCCAACTTTGTCTGTTGAACTCTTTCTATGAATGTTAGTGTTCTCAAGTATTAACTGAGAATAAATGTGGAAGTATGTATGCTGTGGGGTCTCCCCAGGAGGTCCCCAGGATAGGAAATGTGGAGGTCCAGGTCCTGTGGGGTCTTCCCAGCAGGTCCCCAGGATAGGAAATGTGGAGGTCCAGGTCCTGTGGGGTCTCCCCAGCAGGTCCCCAGGGTAGGAAATGTGGAGGTCCAGGTCCTGTGGGGTCTCCCCAGCAGGTTCCCAGTAGGAAATGTGGAGGTCCAGGTCCTGTGGGGTCTTCCCAGCAGGTCCCCAGTAGGAAATGTGGAGGTCCAGGTCATGTGGGGTCTCCCTAGCAGGTCCCCAGGCAGGTCCTGAGGAAGTTGAAATGTGGAGGTCAGTGACCATGGGTTATATGAGGAGGTCTCCACAAGGAGAAAATGGGGAGGTCCAGGTCCTATGGGGTTACCTAAGAAAGTCTCTTCTGTGCTACCTGTAGACAAAGAAGGGTGCATGGGAGTCTTAACCTAGTTGTGCCAAGATCTGAGTCTTTTCATAATAAAGTTTTTAAGTGGCTTGTGGTTGGAATCAATTTCCCATGTTCCCCTGAATATCAAATGAATGAGAGCTCTTCAAGTATCCTGGAAACATTGGAGGAATGGTTGAGTCTCATTCTAAACTCTCTCATGATTATGTATTTTAGAATAAGCATTGCTAGTTCAATAAAATTTCTCCTTTTTGAGAATGGCCTTAAGCAATGAATGAGAACAAGTGATTAGAGAGAAGGATTTCTGCTGAAAACTACCAAGTATTCATCATATAAGTTTTCATCTTAAGCATCCTCTCTTATTAAGCTTTGACTAGGTACCAAGAGTTTTAGAGTCCTCATTTTATTTAATCCTCTAACGTTCTGGAAAGGTAGATTTTTATTATTCTCATTTTGTAGAAAAGGAAAGTAACTCTCAGAGATGCAAAGCAATTTGTCCAAAATAAAATACAACGTGTAGAGACAATATTCAGACCTAGTTTTCACTGAACTCAAAGCCTAATTTTGCTTGACAGGACTCACTTCTTCTAATTTAGTTAGCAAATGCAGGGCATTGTGAAAGAATTCAGACATAATATTGTTTGGAACCAGAACTCATGAATTCTTTTCCTAATAATGAGTGATTAGACAAAATCCCAGAAGCACGGAATCTTCAGTTTGCTAGTCAATGGGGAGGGGCGGGGCTCCAGATTTTGTGATTCTACAATGATAGCGCTCCACGTAGATGATGCTTGCTGGCCAGTGAGCCCCGGGGACCTGACTGTGTCTGCTTCCCCTGCAGTGTGACTATAACAGCATGCCATTAACCCAGGAGTTTTCTACATGTATTCAGAGGATTGAGACAGGTCTTCATGCTTGCATGACTTAGCTAACTCCTCAGCCGTTTCCCAAACTTTAATGGAACATTTTCCACATGCTATATATTCTCAAGTCAATAAAGTGAAAATAAAGTTAGCCCTTTAATGTCTCTTACATGTCAGAAGTAATATCACAGATGGACCTAAGGGGAAATGAGGAAAAACCCACTTAGAAAAATTCACCACACTCTAGTACCCAGAAGAAGTCAGCACATTTGCCAGTGTTAATGTCACATTCATCCTACACTAACTAGAATCAAGAGAGTGCTTCGCCCCGTGTGTCCAAGTAGTGAGGTGAGCTTAGAGAAGTACCCACTGAGATGTCTGCATGCGTTACGGGATACTGAGGACAATCTGTTACTAAGACTGTAAATAATCCTCTGTGGTCACAGCAAAGCATCACCCAGAGGCTAAGGCACTCAACTGGATTTTGTTTTACTGTTCCATCTCCCTCTAACTCACCCGAGAGGCAGAAAGCTAGGACTGATACTCCAAACCGAGAGAGGGCTTGCTTCCCAGCAATCCAGAGGATGAGACAGAAAGATGCAGAGCTCAAAGACAGTGTGGCCAAAATCGTGAAACTCTATCTCAAAACCAAAACAAACCGAAATAAAAAGAGGAAGGTGTCTATCTGTCATTGCCCAGGTGTTTCTTTGGTAAATAATAAATGGACCATATGCCTCTTGCCTGGTAACTGTTTCCTTCAAACCGATCCACCTCTCTGGGTGCTAAAGAGATCTGTTTCAGCACTTTATCCTCATTCTCCACCACACAGAGGAGCCAACATGCTCTGCAGGACATCTGCATATTCTGTTTGTCATCCAGGTGCTGATAGGAATATAGGGAAAGGGCTTCAGTGCACAAGAGTTCCATCCTGGGTGACAGGACAGAAGTTCTTGACATGCAGGACTTTCAGTGTCATCAAAGTTGGAAAATTGTCCACGACCTTCAGACCTGGAAACCAGAGAGAAAAGCAAAGTTAGACCTCAAAGAAACAGGAGGAGCGAACTCCAGCCAGACAAAGGCAGAGGGGGAATCAGAGTCAAATGCACTGTCCTCCCACAAAGACAGAGATATTGAAAATCCAAGCTCCCGGGGAAGCAAACTGTGCTATTATCAATTTTATGTGTATCTTTCCATTTTTCTTAGCTTATATGACATCCCCCATTTTCCTTTTTAATTCTTTATTTCAGGATGACTGAATTCTACTGTGTTTAAGGGGAAAAAAGAAACTATAAACCTAAATTATAGCCAATCAGATGATACTCACAACTCGACCACTAGACAAATTGCAGCTCATGAAATTTGCTATGGGTCAGAACACTGAGTAATTTTATTTTAATCAGTCTTATTTGAAGCTGGAATGCTGTTTCGGCAAATCCTCTGCCCAGGATTTCAGAACAGAGACTGGTCTTTCCCTCAGTTCATCCACTCTCTCTTCTGTTCTGCTAAACTGTTTCTGGTCTCAGGAAATCCATGAGAAACAAAAGGCAAATTGGTCAGATTTTGTTGCCATTATGAATGATAGCATATCGAGAGCGTATGTTGGCCCTGGCTTTCATACCATGCAGGATTAAGCCATCCAAATCATGTCCCAGTATTCAGCTACATGGCTGGACCCTAGGCAGAGATCAGGATCAGCCACAAGACCTCAAATGCTCTGCAGATCTCTAGACTTCACTGAGGTTTGGTTTTCTATGATGCTATTCAATGTCACAAGAAGCCTTGCAGGATGCTGCAAAACAGGTGGACTGGCATCAGAGCGGCACAGCTGCCTCCATGGGAAGGGAGGAGCACATAATGTCTTTCAGAATCGGTGGTGTGTGGGGTAGACAGGCAGGAACACTTCCCATCCATCCCTGGAATTTGAAATGTAATATTTGCTGCACTTCAAAATATAGTCATGCCTTAAGAGCGGGGCAAGGGTTACATGCCAGTCCATGTCTCGAATGTGGGCACCCTGCACGATGCTCTGCTCTGCTCTTAAAATCCAATTTGAGAATGGAGCTGTAAAGTGATTCCTGGTATGAAAGGGGAGATGATCTGTTTTCCAAGGAAGGTAATTTAGTAACAGCTTAACTAACTGCCAATGTGGGACTGCAGATAGGTTGTTTGGAAAAACAGTGTCTTTCTGTTCATGTACATGGTTAAAAATAACTTGCTGTGTACAGGCATATGAAGTCCTACATTTAGGAGGCTGAAGCAGGGCAATAGGAGCTCCAGGATACCCTGGCTACACAGGGAGAAACTATATTAAAAAACAAAGACTATACAATATTGAGGGTAAGAGCCACATTATGGTTTTTTGTTTGCTTGTTTGGTTGGTTGGTTTTTTTTAATTTTTTTATAGATGTTCCTTTTACGGATCTTCAGTATGTAGCCCTGGCTTTGTAGAACTCGTGTATACCAGGCTATCCTTGAATGCAGAGACATACCTGCCTCTGCCTGCCAATGGTAGAATTAAAGGAACCAATCATCATACTTCACTACTTTTCATGAGGTTAATTAAATAAGTAGTTATATATTACTAACCATGGGGTATATAAAAGGTGCTTTTATCATTGTGCACACATCATAGTATACAGACAGAAACTAAGACAGATGGGCCCATTAGGTGATTAAATGATATAACTCTGGGTACAGGAAGAAGGGGAGAAAGTGCTCCACAAAGTTCTACTCTGCCTCCATATGTGTGCATGCCATGCATGCCTACATACACGGTCTCTCTTCTCTCTCTCCTCTCTCTCTCTCTCTCTCTCTCTTTCTCTGTCACATACACTCACACACAAATACAAGCATACACACAAATAATGTGGAGAACATTACAGGGAAATCACCTTGTGTTGACCTCTGACCTCCATATGCACACAAACAAATACACAAGTGCACACCAGCATACATATACACATGCACAGGACAAACACACACACACACACACACACACACACACACCTGTGGGAACTGATCATGAACTGAAGTACTCTGTGCCATTTTTCTCTTTGTAATATTCTTTATCTTTAATATTTTTCCTTTCAATCTCTATTATTTCCTAGTTCAAAAATTGATAATTCTAGGTAAATAACTCATAATGTGTGACAAACCACAGGAAACAGCAATGAAGGTGACTCACAGGAATTTTGGACGTCTTGAGAACTTTGTTTGTTCATACATTTCCTCTAATGCAAAGCATAAAATAGGAAGATTCAGTTAGGAATCAAAGTGGCTGAGGTCCGGGTAGTTGTCTGTCCGAGGGCACTGCCAAGCACGAAGCATGGCAGCTCTGTGCAATGATGAAGAAGAAAGTGGACATACAGGTGGCTGAAAGTTCTCTTCTATAATAATGACAGCCATGCAGTCGGTGAGGACCCATGATGACAGCAGTGCAGTCTGTGAGGACCCATGTTGACAGCCTTGTACTCTGTGAAGACCCATGATGATAACAGTGCAGTCTGTGAGGACCCATGATGATAACAGTGCAGTCTGTGAGGACCCATGTTTACAGTCTTGCAATCTCAGTATTCATCAACCTACAATGAGTGGACATTCATTTAGTCCAATAAAGCACAAAATTCTGCAGGTGTATTAGCCCTGTTATTCCATGTAATATCCATGTTACCATGTATAACTGTGAGCTGTTCAGGTGACACTTACCTGTCGTCCATATGTTACTCAGGGGAGTTTCTGTAACATGATCAATGCCCTCTACTAACAAAGGACAAAATTTGTTTCAATTCAGATTATCTTACTCCATTTTCAAATTGAGCTGTGGAGAGGCTCTCATGTAGGCCAGCTTGTCCTCAGACTTTCTGTGTTCCCTGGAATGATCTAGACTTCTCACCCTCCTGCTGCTACATGTAGGGATCACAGGTGTGCACCACCACATCAGCGGCGGTGTTTGGGTGGGGAATTTATGCGGGGGTATCACGCATGCTGTGGAGCACCCTACCAGCTAAGCTACCGCCACAGCCTCAGATCACCTGATTCTAATTCATGGGATTCCATTTCTAGTATGTTTTGTGACATGATTGCATTTCTTGACAGGAGTCAAAAAAGGAACTTTCCAAAGTGTTTGAAGGAGTTGCATGTGCGACTGTCTAAATCTTCAAACAGAAAGTCCACTAATTTACTCCTTAATGAGTGAATTAGAATTGCCATTTCCATATTTTAAAATTACTTTTTCCTTTTCTTAATTTGAATGCCCTTGAAATTAATAATTGTGTTTCTAAAAAGCTCTCATAATTTTCACTTAATGCTTTTGCCCCTTTATCTAAAACCCCTGCTCAGGAAGAAAAAATGAACAAGAGATAAAATGAGCCAAGGATCCTCTATTTACTGATTTCCTTGTCAGTAGGAAGTACACAGTTCATGTTAAAATGCTGTTTTTTCTCTTGACCATAATTTTCCAATAAGGTATTTTTGAAATTCATCTTATAAGGCCAGTTTTTAGCACAAGTATTTATCAGTAACTTTAGTTCTTTTTCTCTTGTTTGGAAAGTTCCTAAAATATACCTGCGTGTGCTAGGCTGTCTCACAGGCATTTCAACATGGGCCTGTGCTGCTCTGTGTTTGCAAGCTCTTCCTTTTCTCCAAAACTTCACTCTCAGGTCTGATGTGTTTTGTGCACTGAGAATATCCTCTACGTAAACTCAGTGGTGTTTGGATTGGATTTCTGTAGCGAATGCATTTTTCATGATTAGAAATCACAGCATGCTTCCTGTCTGGGAACCATAGTAAGGGAGCAGTCCTAAGTTATGAGTTTCTAAACCAGAAACAGGTTTAAGCTTTGATTCACTTCAAAATACATAGACTTAGCAATAAAATGATAGCAATATGAATTTGAGACAAAGTATTTCCTTTGCAGTTGTATTTTTGTGCTACAAACTTACATTTTAGATACTGTGAGGGCACATTACATTCACATTATCAGGAGGGGGACAGTAGAAAGAAACAGTAGATACCATCTTGGATAATTCCAGAAAGCTCTTACTTGGAAGGTGCTGGCTGGTGTACAGGACTCTGAGCAGCACAGGAGACCAGCTAGCCAGGCTGGGAGCTGTGTTATACCAGACCTAAATGCAAGGGGAGGAAACAAGGAGTCACACAGAGTGTGGCACTAAAACAGGACACCTTGAGAAACGTACTTGTCTTGTGCCCATGTACCCTTGTGTCTCAAGATCCAGTACTGAAGAGTTCCCCTTTTTATGTGTCTGCCTTTCCCATCTCCTCCTTAGGGTCCTACTGCCTAACTCAGCGGAAGGCAGTAACATCAGGAATCTCTTCCTGTAGTTCTTATAGGTCTGAGAGGAAGATGGGGGATGTGCAGAGAAGACTTGGGGGCAAACTGAAGTGTATCACCTCCCAGTGTGTCTGACATGCCTGGCTCAGTACTGGCTCTGACCCTAAGCAGGTGCAGGTGGATTCTGTGCTCAGATCCCTTGTTCGTTATGAAAATTCTAATTCTTCCTTTGATGGGTTTAGATGAAAACAGTATGTGCAGGTTTGCAAGCCCAGTTTTGGAAGCAAAGAGCGAACTTGGGTTGCCACTTCGCATCCAGTAACATCTACTATTCCTATATTTTTTTATTCTTCTGTTTGGCTTTGAAGACCATCATATTTATACACAGAGAATGCCTTGGTCCTTGAGTGTGAAGGTGAGTATGTGTTTAGAAAGTAAACCCATAGCTTTGCATCCTGTAGAACAATGCTATACCAAGTGAATGAACTGGCATGGGGTTTCTAATGACCAATTTCAAAGAACTGCATCAAACAGGACACAGTTGATGAATCTTGACTTCCTAAAAAAGCATGTTTCTGGAGAAAATAAAGCATTTTCTTTTACAAATGTCTGTTAGTTAATCAGTCAGTTCTCAGAGACTACAGATGTGGACTAACATTGTTTAGATGATGAATTTCGTGGTGTTGCCACATCAGCCCCAGGTGTGACTTATCTAAAATCTTTTACACAGTTGCAAAGTGAAGCTAAGTCATAACCGCTTCAAAGGATCTTCAAAGAGATCACTTTTAACCAAATAAAAATCTATAAAGCATGGAATAGTGGCTATGACAAGGCTTGTTAAATCAACTTCTTTTTATTTCTGAGCATTTTATTCATTATATTTACATGCATGAGTGCATTGTCTGCATGATGCAAGTGCACCTGTGTTTTGCAATGTCCAAGGTCAGAAGAGGGTGACTGGTCCCCTGGAACTGGAGTTATGGATGGTTCTTAATTGCCATGTGGGCGCTGGAAGCTGAACCCAGTTTCTCTGCAAGAGCAGCCAGTGCTCTTAACCACTGAGCCATCTCTCCAGCCCCAAAAGTTAGCTTCTTCATGTCCGTAGATTTCGCACTTACCTGTTCCTTGTCTCACCTTCAGAAGTGCTTTGGCCTTTCTGGAGAGCTAGTCATCGGCTTCCATCCATCAGATGCAGCTCACACTCAAGCACTGTAGCATTCTTCCACTGTCTTTTCATAAGTTATCTCTAATAATCTTGAAAATAATAACAGTAGACATGCACAAATACCTCCTTTCACATAAGGAAACTAAGGATTAAAGACATTACAAAAAAGTATTTAGTGATGAAATGAAGAACACACATTAAGCAGGGCATGTTAGTTTAAGACATGCAAATTCTCATTAAATGTGGTCACTTCAGAAAGTAAAGTTGGTATACCCTGTTGTGATATACTTAAGAAATGTTATAACTTGCATGTTTGTATTTCTAGTGCTGGGATGCAACCCAGGGCTTTTGTGAGCATTCTACACACCCAGCTTCCTCTCCCTTCTTCCACTTGGGATAGGGTCTTCCTAAGTTACTCATGGCAAACTTGAGTTCATTCTACACCCTATGTAATCCTTGAACTCTCAGTCCTCAAGCCTCAACCTAAGTGTCTGAGATTGCAGACTTGAACAATCAGGCCCAGCTCATAGTCTTTAAACTGCCACAAACTGAAGTTGGATATTCTAGAATGATGGTTTTCTATGTGTGGTTCTGTTGCATAGAGGTTTTCTTTCACCAACTACCTCTTTTCCATTCTTGTATACTTTCTGCCTGCCATAGTTACTTAGGAAAATATTTATAAAGCCCTACCTATTCTGTTACAGTTTGAAAATCAAGCCTAATTTGAAAATCAAAATTTTCATCCATGAGAAATTTACAGTTTGAATAAGAAACATGCAATCAAATCAAAGGTTATAAAATATAATTGTCCTGAAATGCTCAAGTGTGGAATTTTGTGGTAGGATAAGTAGGGAATACTTCAGATGCACAAGGCAGTTCATGGAGAAAAGAAAGGGTAAAGTGTTCTTCCGGCCTTTAGGAATTCCTAATGCTCCTTGGGAAGGTGTGGTCAGATTACAGGTCAAAGTTAGCGTGTATGAAATCCTGAACAGCCACCTGTGCTATCCTGAGAAAAAACCAACATCCGCCTTGACTCAGAAAGAAAGGATGCAGGGAGCGTCCTTGAGACCAACCTCCCCCGTCTCTTTTTCGATCTCATTTTGAAGAACTCTTTTGTTCTATATTTAATGTCAAGTTCCAGATGGTAGAGCCCTTGACTAAAATATAAAATTTCAAGGCTGTGTGAAACACTGCTATTAGATTAACATATAATAAGGATCACTTATGAAGACACAGCGCTGTGTGGTTCTCAGAGACACGTGCAGAAGGGAGTAGAGCCCCTCTTTGAAGAACGCCTTGGATTTTACAGATATGTGGGGGTTCTATTGAAAACTGAAACAGCTGCCATCGTCTGAGTGCTTTTCTTAGAGCAGATGTGTGACCAATCAGAACAGTTGTTAGAAGTAAGTGAGTGCTGAAAGTCACTGCTGGCTGTGCAGGAGTATAGGCTGGCTCTGGTGCCTGGGGATAACTTTCAAATCCTTTCACCTGAACAGCTCTATGTGTTTTGAGCAAATAAGGGGATGTAAACCTCCTACCCTCAGTATTGATAGCCATGTCCTTATCAGTCTTCCATCTGATTGATCATGTCGCCTGCATTGATCACGTCGCCTTGTATTCAAGAGTTCTTTTCCAGAACCACCAATTATCTAATATGACTCAGTTTATTAATGGATCTCTGTGGCATCCCTTACTGATTAAAACAGCATATGAAACATTACATGACCATGGACAACTGCATCTCCCCAACACTTCCCCACCTCACGTTTGATTGATAAGCTATCTCCTTGGATCAAATATGGCTCTATGTCTCCACTACTCTGAGAAATTTAGCTTAGCAAAAGAACATATTTTTGTTCCACGTAGTTCAGTGAAAATCTTGTTCATAACTCTGTGACATTAGGGTCCTTAATTAACTGTGCTAAATCTCTTTCTTCATTTGGGAAATAATATGAATAGTATCTAATTTAGAAAGCTGCGTTATCACAGGTGTTTTCCCTTCTTGAGGGCCCTCTTGATTAAAGGACCTGGACTTTGCTGCATAACAGTGTAATCTTACAGATACTTCTGTATTGATCTGGTGAGCATTCATATCATCTTTCTGACCAACTGCTGTCTCCTCCCCTAAAGTAACAGTGAACAAATGTGTTGTCCATCAACTGGTTCAACTAGTGAGTCTCAGTCGCTATCAATTTCTTAATTAGGTCTACTCATTAACATCTAAGTTACTCTTCACTACGCAACTGTTTGCAGATTACCAATAAGAGCTCTTTTTAGTAAAAGGCAGCTGAATGACAGAATGGGAAAGTTGGACCAGTAGGTCTGGGGGAACATGATATCCCTTTTTGATCTCTAAACAGAGAACGTATACCTGGCCTGAGTAAGACACTTAACTCAAGAAAATAGTTGGGAATTTGGAGTTTAGATTACACACACACACACACACACACACACACACACACACACGCACGCACGCATGCACATGGGTATAGTGAGAAAACACAAATACTGATGTCAGAATTCGCATAAGATGCTGCGCTCAGTCAGTCCCTGGTAGCACTACTCTTCTGCCCTCGCCTTTTGTCTTCTATGTAAGTTCTTTCCTATTACAGTGCCTGGGGAGTAATCAGTCAATATGAGAGATATTTCAAAATAAATATGTCATTCAAAACATAAAATCCCTAAGAAGATAATGCATTCTAAATGATAATCTTACCCCAGAATAGGCAGCAGTGTATGTTGAGCATGAATGAAATATGTCAGTTTATTCAGTCCCCACTCAAGTGCACACATAGATCTAACAAGCATTTACAGGTAGAAATGGGTACCCAAGAAGAATCCAGACAGCATGCAGATTCATACCACCCTGTGCTTCAGCCTTAAAATGATAGCTAATCCTGTCATCCCATATAACAAGAGAGCCACAAATCAGCTTTTTATGCACGTTACTGAACTTTTCTGAAATGTCCAGTTTGTATAACAAGAGCCAGAACTGGATGTGACCACAGCCCAGAAAGAACCTGAAGAGACACTGCACACTGCTGGAATTCAGAACTGCCAAAGGAAGCAATCAGGTCATCCAGCTGTGCAGGCAACAATGTGAACAGAATTCCCTTTCTGTAAGGCTTTTGCTGAGGTTAGGTGATTACCTCACTAGGTCCCTGACTTAGACAGTGCAGTGGTCAGGAAAATATGGGATGGCTGTAAGCTCGTCATCTGGAGAGCTGGCGAGGGTAACCAAGAAAGCTGTCAGTTGAGTGATGTCTGTAGCATGTCGAAGGTGTGGCATCTAGACAGCAGAATGTGTAACAACTAGTCCAGTAGATAAATGGACTGCCCATACCCCAGAGGGAAACGTTCATCTGGGGTGGTGTCCAGTAGCTACAGTCGACTGCTTCTACCACAGTCCTCTTGGGCTTGACACACTTAAGTGCCAAACAAAAGGTAGTGTCTGTACAGACTGGATGACCTTATTTTAAATTAGAAATCAAACACCAGCTTCCAAATATTAGAAAGCATATCCTAATAAACACTCTAGAGAGAACACAGCTACCCATCATCCTTCAGGGTTCCTAGAGAATATAACACCTTGAAAATGCATACTGCTTGCTCTTTCAATATATGGTGAGCTCAATCTAGTTATTCTCTTCCTCTTAATTTCCAAATTTCATCATAACCTGCTTCTTCAAGAACTTACTAATATCAGATATCATATAATGACATTCTTAATTCTTTTTAAATCTATCTTTTATTTCAGATTTTTTTCAGTTATTGTATAGCTGAATTGACAGAATCCTGAGAAATTAGTTAATCAAATTAATCAAACTGCCAGATGTCTAAATATAAAATACTGTAAATTAGATATTATTTCTGAGAGCTACCAAAATAGACTACAATGATCAAAAGAAAAACATGCTGGTTATTTTTCTTCCCACAATTTTTTGATATTTTTTATATTTTCATTTACAACTACAGATTAAGTTGGGCCAGTAAAATTATTAACTTCAGGCATTGAAACAGTGGCTTTTAGCTAAAAAGATGTGAAATGACAGAGAAATCCCAGCTTTCATTTTTTTAGTTTGAGTTTATGGAGCCTGGGTTACTGTTCTTCCAAGATGCTTACTATTATGTGTTCAGAGCTTAAGCTTCTATTCAGCATCCTTGGCTTAGGAATTTGAAATATATTTTCACTGCTTGTACCTGAGATTTTAAAGGGTTAGACAGGGTCCTTACGGTCACTATATACTGCTAGAGAAATTGAGCCAGGGCTGTTTTCTGCCCAACGGTAGACAGGCATCTCAGACGTCACCGTTCATTTCCCCTATGACCAGGGGACATGCTGCTCTCCAGTGAGGTTAGGCTTTCCTGATGAGCCTTGGGAAACTTGAACCTCATCAAAATAGTCAGGATGTCCCTTGGCATAGATAAAGAGAATTTATTGCATCTTGTTGAATCCTGTTCTCTTTTAAATGACTTCCAAGGGGTTCAGATTCAAGCTTTGTTGAAAACAAACAAACCAAACCACTTCCAGTACATCCACAGTCATAAAGGCTGATCAGCTGGATAACTGTTCCTTTCATTTTTCCATGTGGCACATCTGTGGTGCATGTGTGGATCACGCTTAATAGGGTCCATTAAAGCAACTGGGACAGAGAGGTCAGCTATTGCTCCAATCTGCAATAGGTGCGTATTGGGGATATTTTAAGAGATCTGATTATACACCCTTCAAGTTACTCTTCTTTGTATCTATATTACAAGAGCTTCTTCTTGATAATAGACTAATTGCCAAGGCAGAATAATAGTTATCAAAATATATTTTGTTTTGTTTTTTTCTGTGAGCTCACTATGTAGCCCTAACTGCCCTCGAACTCACTATGTAGAATGTCACAGGCTGTTCTGGATCTCATAGCGATCAGCCTGCATCTGCTGCCAAGTTCTGGGAATAAAGACATGCACCACCAGGCCTAGAGATGGCTCAGCAGTTAAGAACACTGACTGCTCTTGCAGAGGACCTGAGCTCGATTCCCAGCACCCACATGGCAGCTACAAACTGCCTTTAACTCCAGTTCCAGGGGAATCCGAAGCCCTCTTCTGACCTCCATGCATTGCACGACACAGGTGCACTCACATACATGCAGGCAATATACTCATACACATAAAATAATAATAAAAATAAAATATTTTTTTAAAAAGACATGCACCACCACACCCAAACAAAATACTGTTTTTAAATAAAACTAGCAAGCATGAATTATGTGTTACAAAAAGTGATATTCTTTATATGGGGCTATGTTATTACAGGGTCAATAGGCCTCACAAGAAAAATTTAAGAAAGTGATGTCATTTAGCTTGGCACAGAGGCTAAAGGGGACTCTGAGAATTGTGTTTGGAATATGATGAGCTGTTAGACAGAGGACAGGAGCCATTACTCCTCATCCGCACTGAGGAAGGAATAAATTCCCTCCTTGGAAGAAACGGATCCAGACATAAGACTGGTGCCCTACTTAGCCCCAGATTTGTTATTCAGAACTTATCATGCCTTTACCAGAGCCTGGGGATTATCAAATAGCACAAGATCTTATACACAACAGACACAATGCTCTCCCCAGACACTTCAGAGCCTATGTCTCAAGACACATTGAGAACTTGCTATGAATTGACCTTTGTGTATAGAACTCTTCATTAAACAATGGCTATGTAAGCTACTTTTATTTTTTAGGGGGGTTCTGGGGGTTGAACACAGGGACTTGTCCTATTTCCCTACTCCACTCTGGGCCTTTGTCTGATTGTGTTATGGGTCCTGTGTTGGGCGCTACCTCTGCTGTAAGTTCACATGTGCAAGCTTCCAGTGGCCTGAAAGCCTCCGCTTCCCTGTGTGCATGGACCAACCTGGCTCTTACAATCTTTTCACCCCCTCTTCTGCAATGGTCCTTTTATAACAATCTGGAAAGAAGACTTTTACTAACCCCAGCAAAACTATGCTCTGATGTGTCTTGTGACCTGGGCACCTGATCTTATTTCCTGAGAACCTCAGTTTGGTGTTCCACCCAAAAAGATAATGAATGAATGTGGGTGTGCTTGAGAATTATCGGAACTCTGAAAGCAAGCATACCCATCTCCATTTCACACAGTGGAGACTGGGAAGGAGCCACGGCCTTAAGTGAATCAGATGTTCTAGAACTAAAGGTAAAAGACGGCAGAGTCTCTTAAGATTGGAGTGGAGCCAAACTGTACCAATAGGAGCTGGAGAAACCATTTTGAATAAAATTATGGTGGGGCCCATATCTAGTACAGAGTTCCACAGAGTTTCAGAGGTGGTTCCATCAGCATAGTTTTGGGAGACAGAGGGCTCCAAGAATGTGTAATGAGCTTCCTCCAAGGTATGGCACACTCTTAAATTTAAGAGTTAGGCTGTCTGTTCTGGTAATTACGATGTTGGTGGAGTAGTGCCACGCACCGATTTAGTTATCTCCATGTGAGCATTTACATCCTGGGCCTGAAGCCCATCTGGACACAAGGTCTAGAAGGAAGAAGAGCAGATATCAACAGTGAGAGGCAGAGATCCGGTTTGTCCTGCTTTGCTCCTTTGTTTTCAGCTAGGGTGTCTTCCTACAACAGAGCTCAGGAAATGAAAATTCTCTTCATGTGCTTGAACTCACATGCCACACTGCAGGAAGGTCCAAGGAACATGTGTCCCTAGCCAATGACTGCTGAGGTAGAAAAAAGGGCACCATGAAGGAGACAGAAGTGAGAACATCACTGGAAGGAAGGAAATGCTCAAATGTCTTGGTACTGCAGAGACAAACAAAGTTAGACTCCCAACTCGAGCAGAGCTGTGTGAAAATGTGGGGCACGAGGGAGCTGGCTTTGCTTGTTCATTGTTGTTTGTCTGTTTTTTTCAGTAGAGACAAGGACTCATGCAGCCAAGTTTGGCCTTGAACTTACCAGACAGCTGAGGATGACCCTGAATCCTTGATCCTTGTCTCAGTCTTGCAAGTGCTGAGACTATAGGTGTGTGCCACCACACCAAGACCAAGGTTTGGTTTTGAGATAGCATCTCTTCATGTACACCAGGATAGTCTTGAACTTGTGATCACAGTCCTTTAGCCTCCCAAATCCTGGTATTACAGGTGTGTGACATACATGATTTTGGATATAAGTTATGATTTAGATATAAACAAAATACTTTATAGCAATAAACACGGGGGTGTGGCCACCGTGGGCAGCAGCCACTCCTCCATTCATGTGGGTGCTGGTCCTTTGTTCTCACGGGTGCTGTGGCTGCTCCTCCGCTCGCCCTGGGTTGAGGCTGCTCTTCTGGTCGCCCTGTGCTGCCTCCAGTTGTCTGTGCTTCTGCCCAGTCCCAGACCCCAGCGCTGGTGAGGAGACTGTGTCAGCAGAGCCACATTCAGACACAGGAGACCAGGTTCAGTGACACAGATCTGCTTTATTGCAGGAAGGCACAAGCTTATATGGGGTAGGGGTCCAATCATAGCACAGCAAGTAGGATACCTTATTAGCATAACAGGCTTAGTGTCCTATCACAGTATAGCAGGCCAGATGCCTCATTAGCATAATGGGTTTTTGATTACAGAGCCTGGATTCCTGGAAACCATGTGACCCAGGCTCC
>NW_008337322.1:2506890-2525282 GCF_000622305.1 Nannospalax galili | reverse complement strand
CAATGGGAGCAAATGTCACAAGGCATTCCTTGTGGCCCCAGCAGTTGGACCGTTGCCTCGGGCCTGCTGTATGGCTGTCAGTAAGACTTTCACCCTAGGCTCAAGCCTGCCTCCCACACGGTGGAAATCTGAGACGACTCCATCAGAAGTAAATCGAACAAATGTAGAGAAAGTTTTTATTTGGTAAAGGGAGTGAAGATTTGGAGAAAGTACTTGAGGATTCTTACACATACCAAGAATAGGAATACAGATCTATGTAGTATGCATTCAAGTGCCAGTGTAGATTTTCAAAATTTCAGGTTTATGCAGACACAGTGGCGCCTGCCTGTATCCCTAGCTTTTTGAAGGCAGAAGGTTCAGGAGTTGTAGGTCAACCTCAGCTATATAACAAGTTCAGGACCACCCAGGGCTACAAGACTTTCAGAAAAACCAAACAAAATGAATGAATGAATGAAAAGTAACTAAACTGCCAATTTCATACCTACTTTGAACTCCAAACGAAAGTCTGTGAATATGTTGAACACAAAGGATTGATTTAAATTATTGTGAGTATTGTGTGCGACAAGGTGAAGAATAACCCTGACTACATTATTTTTAATTTATTCACATTTCATTTCGTTTATTAATTTATTTTATTCTTTACCCACTGAGTTCAACTGTGCCACCCATATGGGTGAGGAGTCATCCACTGGGGCATAGTATTCTATCAGAGGCCAATCACTCCCTAGGAAATGACCTCCCTTCTCACAGCAACCTTCACCTATCCACAGTTCCTTGATCAGGGTTGAAGACCTCTGAATCCCCTCCCCTGGCCACGTGGAGGTTTTAACTGACTGATCTTGTGCAGTCAACCCATGTTGCTGTGACTGAGTTTCTGTGACCAAACGCCATTTCAGAATAGAGTTCTATCGGTATTCTTGTTTGAAGCATGTTCATTCCTAAGGCTAGGACAGGTAGTAGATTTATGCCCTTTCAAAAAAGAATTTTTTTTAAATTTATGCACATATGCATGCATGAGTGTATGTGAACCATGTGGATGCCAGTGCCCCTGGAAGCTAGAGGGCTTTGAATGCTCTGGAACCAGAGTTACACATGTTTATGAGCTGCATGATGTGTGTGCTGGGACCCTAACATGCATCCTCTGCAAGAGCAGTATGCCCTCACCACCATCATGGCATCTCTCCAGTCCTGCTTTATGTGTTCTTCAAGACCTTGGAGATGAAGAACATGTGTCTACTTCACCGCTTTCTCTTCCCCACAGTGACTTTGTGGCAACATGGGAGAAATGACACATCTGGAGAGGAGCCATGTCAAACAAGTTTTAGGAATAGGGGCAGATGCTGCCAGGCAACTTAGTCACATTTTAGCCAAATCTGTTTTTTTCCATAGCAGTGAACTCAGTTGCACAATGGAATTGAAAATTAGTGACATTGCCATTGGTACGATATTTCTCTATTATTTCAGAGCAATATAAGGAGAGAATTAGCAAATCAATGGAATAGAGTTCTAGCACATTTTTTATTATTTTATGTGGATGAGTGTGTTGTCTGCAAGTGTGTAAGTACACCCATGCCATGTAGTGCCTGCAGAGGTCAGAAGAAGGTGTCGGAGTCCCTGAAATTTGAGTATAGGAGGGTTGTTATTCACCATGTGGGTGCTGGGAATTGAACCTTGGTTGTTTACAACAGTAGCCAGTGCTCTTAACCACTGACCCTTCTATCCAGCCCCATGTTTTAGAACTTTTATTTTATTTATTATTGTGTGTGTGTGTATGTGTGTGTGTGTGTGTGTGTGTGTGTGTCCATGTGCATCCTGTGTGTAGAGTTCAGAGGACTGCTTGGAGGCCTTGACACCCTTTCTCTAAATCAAACCCAGGTCATCAGACCTAAATGGCTAGTGGTTTTACATACTGATCTTGCTCAAGGCCCTTGGCAGTGGAACATTTAAATCTGACTATTATCTAGAGACCACGCATGAACACACACACACACACACACACACACACACACACACACACTGTCAAGTTATATTGAATGTCACTTCACCCAAGACAGGGCATCTGTGATGGAGCAAAGAGATAATTCCACTGGAGACCAACTTGTTGAACCACAGCATTTATTAAACTTACTGTGTGGAATGTTAATTAGATATTACAGGATTGTGTGGCTGATGGCCTCACCGGAGCTGCAGCACGGAATCCTGCCTCAGTTCATCTTCTGTGTTACCTGGCATCCTCTAAATCACCAAGACCACATTCACCTAGCTGGGAAGCAGGGAGGTGTGGTGGTTGGAATCCCAGAATTGGGTCTGGTGAGCCTCCCTGCCCCCTGCTGCACAGGATTAACACAGCACTGATAATCTAGCTTGCTGTTTTGCTTTGTTACCATAGCTATAGATAGGGTCAAGACTATCTCTGTCCCATGATGGTGGTGTATCTCGATGAAAAACTGCACTCCATAAAACTCATAGCCACTCATTGTACCTTCAAGGTTGTGGCTAATAGATGGGACAATTTTGACTTTATTTCTGGAATTACAATCAACTTATCCCAAAATACTCTGGAAATTATGACCAAAATCTTCACTGCTCTGGACATAAGTAGAGATTTTAGAAATAGCCAGAGTGGTCTGTGTCTCTATTCCCTATTGGCAATTTGGGTAATCTCTTAAGAGGATGGTGTGATAAGAATAGGAGGTAGGAACTGGCTAGGCAGCTAGGGTAAAAAGACCCCAAAGAAAAGTAGCCAGTTTCTTGGATAAAAGTCAAAATGTCCTTGGGCCTGTTAGCAATATACTCTGTTGCAAAGGCCAAAAATGTCAAAAGTGTTTTGGAGCTTGTATCTAACCCTTAAAAGATTTTAGGGTTGCCACTTTAGAGGGGGTAATATTGGAGGGGAGGGAGTGGGCATGGATTCGATCAAAATACCTTACATGCATGTATGAAATTCTCAATAAAGTTTTTGCAAAAGTTAAAAAAAAAAGTATTGCCAAATCATGTTCTAAGATACCATGTTGGTCAAACACATTTGACTTATTCTTGACTTTTATTTCCCTTGAAATAATTGGATGGATTAATTTAAGTGTTGGCCCAAAACACAGCTCTGACCTCAGAGGGACTAAGCAGCTCATTTATTCTGACCAAAAAAATGAGTGACCAGGACTTGGAAACATGGGTTCAGATTACCCTGAATAGCATGCACAATGTGGAAGCAGTTATATGAGCTTTTACAGTAACAGAACAAAAGAAAGTCATGCATCCAGGCCCTCACCAAACACACTGATAGGAGCATTGGTAGGAAGGTTACAGCCAAGCAGGGGACTCTCTGTTCTCAGTTCAGAGACAACCCGAGCTTTGGAATTGACAGAGGCTAGTTGTCCATTACTAATACACTCAGAATGGTTTTATCAGAACTTCTTGTGGCTATCAGGTCATCCACAGAGGTGGGTCATGAATGGTACTTTGTGGAATTACAGGTAAGCCAAGGTAACATGGCTCTGGGTCTGAAGATTCTGACTCTCTGAAATTGGGAAATTTTAGTTATTCTGAATTTCAGATATTTAAACTCAGGTATGAATATTTTCTGCGACTTTTGGTTCACTTTTGTATTTCCATATAGATCAGCATCTGACAAGTAAGTATTCTTTCTGGTCCTGAACCTGAGTCAGAACATTAACTTTTTATTTCATCTGAATTTTAAATGTGAGTCAACAGGTATGTTCTAATTTATTCTGGCATCCCCCTCCAGGTCCCCGAGATTCCATGAGCACAATTTTGTTAGCATTGCAAAGATCGGCTCACAGCAAAGCAATTAGTTCCTTTCATAGCTGGATTTGCCATCACCTCATTCCTGTCATGTGTTATCAAATGACCTCGGCTTACACGGAGTCCCCAGCCAGTACTTACTTCCTCCTGGGGACCAGGCCCTACTTCCTTCCAGTAACCTGTGTGCTGAGGTGACTCAGAATCTACTTTTCTGCATTTTGTGCGTGTGCACACACACACACACACACACACACATGCACACACACACACACATGCACACATATATGTGTAAATATAAATATATATATTTCTTTCCTTTTCTTTTTATAGTACTAGAGTTAGAACCTAGGGATTTATGTATGCTAGACAAATACTCTATCACTGGGCTATACCTTCTACCCATTTGGGTGAGTATTTTTTCTAAATTAAATATCTGATAATGTCTTAATCATAAAAGATCATTCTGTTCACTTTTATATAAACTTTATGGGAACCACTCACACTCATCTAAGATGAAAGCCACCATTAGTCCATGTTTTATAACTAGTCACATTTTATACAGTCTCAGAATAGTATTACCAAGGACCCAATCATTTCTCCTCCCTTCCTTGTCTTCAAATTTATTCCATTTTTCAGAAGTTCATTTCTTCTTTGCCTCTTTCCAGTCTTCTAACTCAGTTTCTTCTAGTGCTTGTGTTTTTCAGTCCTCAGTCTATTTTTTAAACAGCCACCTGAAAAACAGGTCAGTATTCCTTGTAGGAATCCAAAGGTTTAGGCTAGTAATGAAACTGCAACTCCTTTGCAAGGAGGGGAACCTTGTCATCCTCTCCGTGCTGTTCCCATGTCCACGGTTACACAGAACATCCTTCTGAAATGAGCAGAAGCAGAGACAATGCCCTCCACATGTGGGAATGGCCATTCGACTGGCACTGTGGCATTTCTTCTGTTTTAGGGTATCAGACACAGAGGGCAGCCATCACGCCCTCACACCCCAGCTACTGTCTGTTTCTTGAGTTTGCAATAGCCCATGTTCTCTTTTATTTGACCTAGAAAGAACGTATGTTGGTGTTCTGTGCAGTGTGAAAGTGTCCACAGCTTTGGTGCCCTCATACAAAGTGCACACATATTGCAATCTCTGTTGTCATGGACATGATCTATATGGGTTCTCCGGCTAGGTTTCACAAAATAAGAATCTATGTATCCTTTGGCCAGGTTCTGTTTTCATCTGTGAACTCAGCTAGAGATAAGCCCCTCCCTGTATCACTCAGTTGCTGGCAGAATTCATGTCCTTGTGGCGGAACGGCAGGGAGAGCCATTGTCCTCCTGATTGTCTCCTGGGGGTTATCTTCAGCCCCTCAGCTCTCAGCCTTCCAGTGCTCCCTATAGGCAGAGCAGACAAGCAGGCTGCTACTTCAGCCTGAGAGAAGAGAAAAAGCAAGTCAGCCAGAAAGATGGAGTGTGTATAATACCACATAATCATGGGAGTGACATCCTATCACCTTTGATATATTCTCCTGGATAAAAGAAAGTCACTGGTTGTAGCCACACTCAAAAGGAGATTATACAACTGGGTGAACTCCAGGACCTGGGGGTGGGAGGGGCCAGATTGCCTTACAGGACCTGCCACCAAGGGGGTAGGTAAAGATTAGCATTCAGAGCCTTCAGTCCTGCCAAACAGGCAATCAACATGGCTTCATCCGTCATGGCCCAGCTGATCTTCCCATCCATTTCACAAAGATCCCCAGAGGTAAGAAATATGGTGCTATAAAATAAAGATGATATTGGAGGGCAACCTGTTAGGTGACTGGTGAGTGATGGAGCATCTGTTCCCCTCACAAGCCCTCCTCCTATGAGCTCCCGATTTCTAATCTCAGCCATGGTTCGGAGTCTATTAATGGTGACAGGCCTAATTCTTCTTTAACTTCTTCCCCAACTTTCAAAATAGAGATGATGATGAACATCAATCTTAGCAGGGCTCAACATGTAAAGAAATCAGCCCAATTCCAGGCAGAAATACTTTCGGGTAGGAATTTAGCAGCAAGCAACATAAGTCTTTAAGACTTTGCATGAAACAGTGCTACAAAGGAGATGCCAGCTCTGATCTAATTTAGAGATGAGGGCTAAGGAACGATTTAATTGTAATCTGTAAATACAGGAGAATCTTTGTAAGAAAGACACTGTATATTCACTGAAACCTGAATTGGATTAAACACAGAAAATGGATTTTGTTTAGCTAACATATTTACCTAAAAGAGCATTGAAAAGATTGTACAATCTTTTCCAGGTGGACTTTAAAGAGAGAAATAGCATATGTGTTAATGATGAGTGGGGAAGGGTCTGGTTACTTTTCAGAGATTTTGTTGAATGCATGTCATCTATCTGTGTAAAATTCCTTCTGAACTGAAGAGTTACACAGTGTTTTGCTCATTAACAAGGAAAATTGCTCTGACTTTTGCTCATACCAGACATTCAGTCAGAAGTCTGGAATCACACTTATTGGGAAAAGTGGCTGACCACAGAAGGCTGTGAAGTTAGCTGGTCTAAAAATTAGGCTGAATGCCATGTTTGTCTCCCAGGAACACTCACGTCTATGACTGTATTTACACATAGGAGGGGGGTATGTAGGCAATACGTCAAAGGCTTTTACTGATTTGGAACTATAACCCCCAAATCACAAACAGAATTGAAGGAAGGAATTTAAGAGGAAAGTAATTTAGAGGGGGAGAAGGGGAAGCAAGCTAACTAGCCATGTCCCAGGCTGACCAGTAAAGGAAAGGCCGCCTTCAGTCTGGCGAGGCATCTTACCTTGGCTTCCCAGTGAACTAGCATCTAGTCTGAGCGCAGGAGCAAACGTGTGATGTGCTTTCATGCAGTCCCCGGAGCCCCCACCTAGAGTCTACTGGAATTCCTCCACTAAGCCCACTCTCAAATCCTCCTCAAATCATTTGACCTTTGCTGAGTGCGGAGAAAGTTCTGTCTTATCGCATCTTCGTCCCTTTGTGATGTGTAACCCTCCCACTTAGCACAGCCACAAGAACCCACCTTCTCCTGTGTTAGTCACCCAGGGAGTTAGTAACCATTCTATGCTGGGAAAGCAGGTTTAAGTTCCTCAGGAAGATGTTGAGCATTCGCAATCCCCTAGAGAGGAGACTGGGTCACAACAGGTCAAAGTCCTCAGGAGGATGTGGCATGAACGTTGGCTTGCCTATGAATTCAACTTCAAATCCAGCTGCTTAATCAGTTCACAAAGACACAGACTGGTTCATAAACAACTGACAAGTGAGCACACAATAAAATCTCAGCTGCAGAGGCCATTAAGCAGGAAAGATATATTGTAGAGGGGAAGTTGCTTAGGTAAGAACTTCCTGCCCAGGGCCAGCCATGAGGATTAATGTGTGCATATGTGAACTTTATGAAAAAGATAATGAATTGATTGTGTTCTTAAATAATGCCGTTTTAGATGTGTTTGGCTGCCTGACTTCCCTTGGGAATTCATTGACCACACTCTGTTAGTTTAAACAAATGAGTGCTTAATGTTGGTCATTCTTGAGAACAAGTTGTGCAAAACTGAGTCATTTATCACAGAAAGATGTAGAAAAATAATGAAGTGCTTTTCTATGCTGGTGTGAGATTAAAGGTCAGTAGTTAGTGGAATACAGGGACAGCCACAGTTTCCGAGTCCAAAGCAAGGCCTTGGGCAAGCTCTCATACCTTGGCCTCTGTACGATCTGGTAACCAGGATATTAATCATGTCACGAGGTCTTTTGCTTCTTGTTTCTCAAAGATAAATTTCTCTGGCTGTCTTACTTTTAATACCACAAAACCCAAGACATATCCACTTCTTAGTGGTCATTTAATAGGTTATCAATGATGGCAAATTAGAGTATGTGTAAGTAGCAAATGCAAACTGAAGACTGTGACAGTAAGCTGAAGGATAGCAAGAGTCCAATACCTAGCACTTAGCATCCATCGGTGAGCTGAGTGAGCTGATGTTATTCATACAAATCATCATGTCTCTTCTAGGGATCCTAGAGTTTATAAGAAGAGAAAATATGCCAGATATATATCTTGAGCATTCCTGTGCTACAAACATAAAATTCAGCAGACACAAAGTTTGGACAGAAGTAACTTTAGAGCCTTCAGTGGCCAGCCACCTTCTGTAGTAAGTGCCATTTTCTCTTGTCCAAAAATGACTGCAATACTCAAAATCTGCCCATTGCTCTCACACTAGGAATGGAACTTGTGGTCCAGGGGAACAATAGGTAAAGTAAAACTTAGGGACTGCAGGAACTGGAAGCATTTTTTCCTGGGAGGCAGTCTGCATCTTCAGGTGAGCACAACAGTAGATATGGAAAACCACCTTTAATGTGCATCGGGCAGCTCTGATGTGCTGCACGTATCTCCTGAGTAATACAGTTTTGGTGCCAACTCTAGGGCTAGATCTAAGCCTTGGATCTGTGGCCTATCCATCATATTGCTGTACTGAATTTGGCTAGAGGAAGGACTGAACTATAACCTGCGTTAAACTCAAAAATATATTGCAGGGGTTTTTGCTTTGTTGTGATTTTAATTTGTTGTGTCTAGAAACAATGGAGAAAGTTTCGAGTACCATCAGAGGAGAACTTTCAGCAGAGTTAGACGGAAACACAAAGTGAGTAAAATAAAGACAAACGATAACATGAGACATGGAGAAGAAATCAGAAAAATTGTTTTAAGTTCAAGGAAGCCTTTTACTACACTATTTCCCAAATGAGTAGTGTCATGTATAGTTCATGCGGAGTGATTATTGTATGTGAATATTTTCTTCCCACATAGAAAATATGCAGTGTCTCACTGTCTGTGTCACAGGTGGCTGCACCATCTGATGAACTGAAATAAAGAGCCAAGACTAGGATAAGCAAAAGTGTGATATCAGGATAGTAGAAGCTGTTCTTTTCTTCTAACCCTAAGCTTTATTTGGTGGTTGTTCCATTAAGACCTATATGGAGATACACACTTAATATAGTAACTTAAACTTCATCAAGAGTGAGAAATCTATTATTGGTCTACAGGATAGAGTTTTTCATTAGCTCCCCTGGAATTGGCAGCTAATATGTTTTTTACAATCCGTGCTCCTAGAGTGTAAACACGAAGGGTGAATGCTATGGTGTAAGTTTGAAATGCCTCCATAGGCCATGATGAGGTTGCCTGTTTGCCAGGTGATTTTTGGGAGACTGTGGAACCTTTAGGAGACGGAGCCCAGCTGGCAGAGGTAGGTCACTGGGGGCTGAAAGTTAAATCTGCCCCTGAGTCAAACAGACACATTCCCTGGCCCAGGACATTCAAGCCAGTTTTGCTCACCCTCTCCTGTCCAGGTGGAGGTATTCCCACTGACATGTCTCTTCTGACATCGAAAGAAATCTCCGATAGCTGAACTGAGAGCAAGTTCCCCTCCCTGAGTCTGTCTCTGTCAAGCAGTTTGGGCACAGGAATCTGGAAGGAACTGCACAGGTGGGTGATACGAGCAGAGCTCGCTAGCCACAGGCAACCGAAGACTGAAAGCTCTCACACTTTCGGTCTGAGGTGGAATCTTCGAGCATCACTCCTCTGTCTCATGCTACTCCGAGGCTCTCTCAGAGTTTGTG
The DNA here is from genome assembly GCF_000622305.1 of Nannospalax galili. Taxonomy (NCBI): domain Eukaryota; kingdom Metazoa; phylum Chordata; class Mammalia; order Rodentia; family Spalacidae; genus Nannospalax; species Nannospalax galili. The sequence continues at coordinate 2,515,896 of NW_008337322.1, read as the reverse complement.
CAGGGGATCTGGACACCTGCTGCCCACCGCAGAACCTTATCTGCCTGGTCTTCCGCAAGCCTGGCATCTTCCAGTGGCTACTTTCTTTTCAAGGACGCACGATCATCGCAGGTGCCTTTAAAACCCATTTTACTTCCTCAGATTTCTTCAGTTTCTCCAGTGATTTGAAGATAGTTCAGTACTACGTCATATTCACTTTAAATTCCAACACATCCTCCCAACAATACCAATAAATTATCACTCCAACTTCCAAAGATAACAAGTGGTTTTTCACACCCATGCCCTTGAGGAGGCTCCCACCACATACTGCTACTGGCATATTGAGTAATCATGCATTCCCAGACAAAATCTTAGACACCGAAAGCAGAGAATCCACCAACTCTGAAAAGAAAAAAAAAAAAACTTCCAGATTAAGCGTCTGTTGTTACTCCATCTCTCCTTGCTGCTTGGTTTTCCAGTCCTGTGGGAGAATTCCTTCCTTTAGCCTCACTTCTTGCCTCTCAATCAATTTTCTCTTCTCCCCGGAGGTCCCCATTATTCTTTGCAAATGTCTTTTATATCTACCCTTGGAAGCAACACAAGCAAACAGGGTTTGACTTCCAGCTGTCAAATCCAGTGTTGTGGCAAACTGTGAGCAGGTTCCTGGCTCTGGTCTTCAATCTGAGTTATGTGGCACAGTCTCAGGGATCCTCCTCTACCACCCAGAGAGAGAAGGAAGAAAAGGGAAACAGTACAAGTCAAAACAGGGGGAACTGATTTTCATTTTACATGACCCACTCACAGACGGGAGCTAAATAACGAAAACTCATTTCAGTTGTTAAGACGTCATTGCTCAGTCAGGATGGAGATTGAGATGTAGGGAGCAGCTCTGTTATTCCAGGTAGGAACTCAACTTGGGCTTGTGCATAATCCCATTTCTGGAGATTCACCAAGTGGGTATAGTGGTGATAAGGCTTCTCTCTTTTAGTGAGTGGCAGAGTTGGGTTGCTATACAGCACTGCTTCTATGGACCACACTGTTGGTTACAACATGAAGAATTCCATACTTAAAGAATACACTGGGATACTACTTGGAAAAATCATGTCTCCTTATCCAGGAATTACATATATTCACATTAAACTGCATAAAGTTGGAGTTAGAGCTAATAAAATTGGTATTGGGTAAGGGTGTTGCTTTATACTGTATTTATAAGGAGGCTCATGTTTCCTCTGTTCAAAGCAAAATTTTGCTTTATTCTGAACTTGATATCCAGATGATTGAAATAATTTCACACACACACACACACACACACACACACACATGTGAATACACACCCATGCACACTGTTGCTACTGTTATTATTTTGTATTTAAGACTTAAGGTTCTTTCTAGTTTCCTTGAAGTTTCAATTCTCTCTCTTTCTCCCTCCCTCTCTCCTTCTCTCTCTCTCTCTCTCTTTCTTTTCTTTGTTGAGATACAGTCTCCCTGTAGTCCAGCTGGTCTGGAGCTCACTATTATACCAGGCTGGCCTCAATCTCATAGAGATCTGCCTGCCTCTGCATCCAGAGACCTGGGATAAATGGTGAGCACCACCACGTACCTACCTTCCTTCCTCCCTCCCTTCCTTCCTCCCTCTTCTCTCTCTGTTTCTCTATCTCTGTTTCTCTCTCTCTCTCTTTCTTCCTTCCTTCTAGAGTAAAATATATATTTTTGAACTTACAAAAAACTATAGTGTACAGAAAAATTCAAACAATGAAAAATATAATTTAAATTTTAGATTTCCAGCAAGGTAATAACTGGTCATGAATTCACATGTAGAAACTGCACATTTAAGGACTTATTTTTGTGTTGAAAATGTATTCTTTCTTGGGAGAGAATTGAAAGGACTTAGGTTAAGTATACTTTGTACATATATGTATGTCTGTGCACATATATAAAACCTCATTGTTACCCTTTTAAGCACCTTCCTGCTCTACTTTCTAAACTCCAGAACATGCACGTGTCCTCGTCCATTTATACATGTAGGCATTATAATCTTGAGTCTGAATATGAAAGAGAGAATGTTTTATTTCTTTCTGAGATTGAGTGACCTAACTTAATAGTATGCATTCTATCTGTTGATTTTCCTACAAATTTGTGATTTAATTTTTCTTTATAGTTGAATGATGTTCCATTTCATACATGCACTAGATTTTCATTATCTATTCCTCTGCTGATGAACAACTAGGTTCTTCCCATGTCTTTGTGTAGTGAAGACAGCATCCATGAAAGTGGAGGGTGCAGTATCTCTACGGTGAGACATCAAGTTCTCTGGGTTTATGTCCAGGAGTGAGATGGGTGGTTCACATAATAATTCCATTTTTGAAGAGCTGATTTCCATAATGGCTGCACTAATTTGCATTCCCACCAGCAGTGAACAAGGGTTCCTCTTTCTCCACATCCTCTCCACTTCTTGTCAGACTTCTGACTGGTTGGCTTCTCAACGTAGTTTAAATTTGCATTTTCCTGATGACGAGTTATGCTGAGCACTTTTAAGAACAGTTATTGGCCATTTCTATTTATTTTTTTCAAAACTTTTTGTTAAATTCACCAGTCTCTTTTTTGATTAGATGTTTTATTTCCTTGATATTTAATTTTGCAGTTCCTTATAAATTCTGGATTTCAAGCCCTTATCCGAAGTGTAACTGACAGAGCTTTTCTCCCATTCTGTGGGCTGTGTGTGTACTCTGCTGATAGCATCCTAGTTTCACAAAGTTCCACCTTACTTTGAGCTAATTCTTATTCTTTAGTGTAATTTCCAGTGTGTCTTCTGCCAGACGCGACACAAAAATGAATAATCAAATACATAAGCTCTGCATTTTGACCTGACCCTGATGTTTGTATGGTAACAGTAATGATGCTGCTGAATGTTTTTAAAACTGAAGATGCCTTCCCAGGTTCAAAGCCCTGCCTGGTCCTCTTGGTCAGCTTCACATAGTTTATTCTGTTTCCTTCAAGCAAGATGGCAAACAGGAACAGCAAGTACATGATTTTTCTCCTCACTGTCCCAATCCTCAGAATCTATCAAAGCACACCTTGTGCTCCACACTGTATGTCGTAGCCCCAACCAGTGCCAATCTCCCTGCTCACCCCATTTTCTCTTTGTAAACACTCGATGTGCTGACCTATTTAAAAGTATAACTCAGGTGCCTGGTGAACCATGATGCCTGCCAGCTCTTCAGATAAAGACGATCCACTTACTAATCTGCTCTGTCTCTATCTGCCTGCTCTATTAGGGATGACTGCTCACTGTCCAGATTGATACTGGTGAAATCTGATTGAGGACCACATCTCTTTGTACATTTCCCCCACCAATGCAGCACAACAGGCCCACCCATTGCAGTCGAGGAGTTAAGCCGATATGACGTGATGTCAGGTGGCCTGCCATTGTATGTCAGAAATTAGAAAGAAAATATTCCTTCAAACTGGAATTCCTTATGTGATTTTTATTTCTTTGGGCTTTGAGCAGATTGAGAATTGAATTGCTTGACTAGAGCCCATGGATAATTTAATACCTGAAATATTCGTCCCTGGGTGAATTTCAGCCACATTTGACTTGTTCAGCATGGCATCTTGGTTCTAACCACTTCATGGGAATCTTGTAAATATTGATTGATGAAACCCCAGAGAAAAGCTGTTTGCTAGAATCATGGTTCAGAAATGCCAGAAGGCAAATTCTGATATCTGTCTGTCCTTTCTTCTCTGTGTCCAGCTTGTCAAAGTAAATGCAAATTTGGGCTCTTCCCCAGGCAGATTAGTCAAGTATCAAAACTTAAAAATAATGGTGACATGATTTGTTCCTCTAAACTAGGCCAGAATTAAAAGCAAGGGAGTTCAAATAGAATGAGTGGAATCCATATATTATTGACTCTTTATTTCTTGGGAAGTTTTTGAGCCTCCTGTTTGACATTTTGACTACATAATGTTAACTGCCAAGAAGAGTGTGAACACAGAGCATGCACACACAATTCCACATACGAACTATGTGCAAACCATCCAGGATTTTAGTTTGAGATTGTTGGGAAGGCAGGGAGAGCTAGCACTACGATGTCCAGAACCAAAATTGAATGGCACATGAAAGTTCTAGAATGTGCTTCTTAATATGTGCTGAAGACAAGAAAGAAATATATCAATAGAAGTTAAAACCTTATAGGGACTCCTGTTCAGAAATAAGGAAGAAAAATTGTGACTTTCTTGACAATCGCTTTGATTCCTTAGTAACAGTAGTCATGTATTCATTTGTGTGCCAGTGCTAAACAATCCATGTGTGAGTGAGACATTCAGATGACTCCAGTTCTTTACTATAAATTAAGCCATATAATGTAAGTACTTTCACGAGAAAAAAAAAATCTTACGCATTCAGTGTGAACACTGAATAAATAACTAAATCGGTTGTCCCTGATAGTGACTTACTCTGAATGTTCCTGTGTTTGTGTGTGAGTGGGTGTATGTCTGTGGGTACCTGAACATATAAGACATGTGAAATACTAGAAAGAAGATCTTGATTAATACAAAGCACGGGCCAAACAGCAACCCATGTGACAGGTGACACATAGATATACTGTCACTGAAGAAATTATCTGGTAAATTAACAATGGTTTTATAAATCATTTATTCATGATGAGATAGGGCCACCCATTTACTAAAACTATTTACAGATAAAACCTAAGAAAAAATTAAATCTAATTAGAGAAAGAAGTTTCACTTAAATCTCACTCTTGATTTCATGTTGACTAGGCACTGATTATTTTCCACCTCCAGGTCCTTGTTTCCCCAAATCTGGAGAAGAAAACATATTTTCTTCACGTGGACTTTGTTTAACCTACGCTACCTGGCCATGCAGTCCATGGTCCTTTATGAATAATCCATTCTACAATAGTACATACCCACATGGAAATTCACCTTACACTCTCCTAAAATCTCTCATTCAAAACCTACCCAAAGAATCCAGGCTCTTGTTTATTTTCTTCTATGTCTTGAGTCAAAATACTAGTTACTTTAACCTCTGAATGGGAGGTAAATGACATAAATAAGGCCAGATGGGAAAAGTTAAGTCCCTGAAAGCAAGGATCTCTATCCAATCTTTAGAAAGCAGCAATTACGATTATGGAAGAAGACGTAGAGTCACACAAACCAAATAATGAAAAAGCACAGACTTCTTCAAGATTCAGAAGCATTTGCCTGAATTTTGTAGGATGAATTTGAAAGGAGACGTTCTTTTAACTAAACCACCCCATGTAAAAGGCCTTGTCTGTTCTACCTTACCAATCACTCAAGGTCACTTCCCCTTACACTCACTGAGCACCAATCAAAAATGGAGTGAAAAATTCATGGGCAAGATAATTTTTAAGTTCGTGACATGCATTCATTGTAAACCAGGGAAATGAAACAGCATTTACAAATAGATCGGAAAGGAAAATTATTTTGTTAGACTCCTAAGGAAAGAGATCAACAAACAACAGGCTAATGCTGTATTTCTAAAAGGATGGTGGAAGGAGGAAATGAGAAGATAAAGGTTGCTTGTTAATTTGTTGTTTGGTTGAAGGAAAATGTTTGCAGGCCAAGTTGCTTATATATTCTACAGAACATTTTTTCTCATCCACGTGATATCATCCTAATAGAATTTTCTTCTCCAAATTTTATTCCTTTTTATCAAAAACCTCCTTTGAAGGTGAGACCCAACAAGGTTGATAAAGAGGTTATTATAACAACTCAAATAGAAGATATGAAACACCCTATTTCAAAGAGTAGGGCCAATTCCTATCAGCACATGCAATACGATTCATTATTTCACAATTCCTCTCCCTCTTTTCCTCTACTGCAACCCCTCAACTGCTCTATAGTCCCGAACTTTGACCTTGTTGAAAGGAATAATAATGCAATGTATCGCTCCAGCCATGTGATTAATATCATGCTCAGAAAGGAGCACCTAGCCCAGCAGAACAGCAGGAAACGGCACAGCGCGCAGTGGAATCTGCCTCATTCACCTTCTTTCTAAATAATTCATCAGTTTAATGATAATGACATTCAAATATCATAATTACAGTTGACTCTTTAAAAAGCATCCATTCCAGGGCCAAAGAACGAGCGAACACCCCCCCACTCCTGTTCTCACCATTAGCCGTTAATGCCAAAATATGATCTTCATTCATTTCACTGACATAATATAAAACCAATGCAGATTCCACATTTTTCATAAAATTTTCATCTGTGCTATTAGTGTCACTGACAGTGGAGTGCAAAATGTTGTTAAGCGACAACATTGAAGACACTGCGAAGCCCTCAGCGTGTTAGGAAGCCATAAAATTTTATTCAGTTCATTTACTGCTCCAGTCCAGTAACCCTATAGTAAGAGTGTGCTATTTTTATTGTGTATTTATTTAAAGGCTTAATATTCCATTCCATGGACTAGAAATCTAAGAGAATTCATCTGGACCACTAATATACCAAGTTGTACTCTGACTCTGAGATTCATTGTTTCCTTCAAAGTATATTTGTGCCTCAGTCCTGTGCAATACATTAAATGCTGTAAGCTGAGGCTCGCTATGATAATGGCTCATTTGTGCTCAGAATTCATTGACCAACCAAAAAGCTGTGAATCTTCTCCGAGGCTCAGGAGAAAGACCTTTTCTTCTTCCTCCTCCTTTTCCATCTACGTCTGTTAAAAAGCAAACTAGGAGTTGACTGCAAACAGACACAGTGTGAGACACCTTGCTCAGGATGGGCTGGGTCTTGCTTGAGGTTCTGTCCTGCTCACGCAATGCTGCAGAAGTTAGGCACATCTGTCATATATTGCTTTGTCCATGTGTTTTAGATGTTTGTCACAAATAGGAAAAAATATTTCTTAGATTATTATGAGGCAGGACATACTTCATGCCCAGTAATGGAACTGTGGACATCTAAGCCTGACCATTCCCACGTCAAATCATAAGATACTGTACGGTATAAATTATATTATGCTCTTTTATATTATTTTCGGTGTCATTTTATCATAAGGACGTTGTAACAAGGGTACTCAGGGGGCAGAAAGGATGGTGTGCACATGTGTTCACAATACAGGAAATCCATCTAAGTATCCTAATGTGCCTCCTGCACAGACTTCCTGGAGCAGGAAATGGTGGAAGACAGAGCAGTGTGGATTCTGTAATGAAAACAAAGGAACTAGAAATGAAGCAAAACAGAAAAAGGATTATGGTCCAGCCACTGTTTGGGCATCAGGAGTTTCTCACTAGAAGTTGGGTGTGGGCTTCATGAGTAGGCACAGCTCTCAGGAAACTGAATACAAGTTTCCCTTATTCATTTCCAAGTAAAGGCCACAGGGAAACTCCAGGGACAGGAAACAGATAACCAGTAACAACAACTCCAACACCCAGCAGGGCAGGCAATGATCTGCAAGACAGTAACACATTCCTCCCCTGTCCTTGACTCTCCGCTATTGAGAAGACAAGCCTGTCCTGACTGGATTCCCTCATCTATAATACGGCTGATAAGGGAAACTTTGTCAGGCATACTGTTTTCTCTTGAAAGTTCAAAATATGGTGTTGATAAAACCGAAGTGTGCATTTTAAAGGCTCACAAGGGAGAGATTCAAATCACCTGAGATGCTTGTGTTTTATTCATTCCAAAGAGGTACGATGGCACTGTCAGGTAGCACGGGTTCAAAAGGAATATGCAAGTGTCCCCAGGAGACATGAGACATAAGAATACATTGAAATGAGACTGAGCACCTGTCCCAAAACAGCCAAATAATGGCTATTCTTAGTTACTGTCTTGTTAACATCATCAAGGAATATTTGCAAGCCTGGGAGAATCAAGTATATGGTGTATGGTAAACAAGCGCCCTTCCAAACAGAAATGTCAGCGGTTCGGCACAGAATAAGGGATATGAAATCGAGAGAAAACTAATGACCAAACCTGATAAACTAATTAATGCAGATAAGTTGTGAAGGGTGAAAAAGTAATAATGACGGAATTCGGCATTTTCTCAGGGAAAAACAATCAGTGCACCTGCAAAGCCCCTGCCTCCTGGGGTCGGTGGGGGCCGACAGCTGAACACCCCGTGCAGGTTCTAGGATGTCAGATCTGGGCTGTGGGTGCTAGGTAGAGGAGACAGGCACACGGATGATGCTCCACAGGACCCTTCCCAGAGGCAGAAGTTCGGTCTTTTGCTCATGGCACCAGTCCAGAGACACTCCCTAAAATAATTTCCGAAGAATGCTAAAAATTCATTTTCTGTATTTTTGGTTTGATTTCCTTTTCTAAGTTTCCAGAAGTCCCAAATGATCTCTCTTTCATTTTGCCTTTATTTTACACACCTTCTTGGTTTTCTATTTGAATTGATTTGTGCACCTCTTTTTGCGGCTAAATGAGTCAGCAGAGATGAGATGTTGATAGATCTCATTGAACTTGGGTCAACATTGTTCTGAAATAAAAGGAGCAGCCTTAATGCTGTGCTGCATCACCCTGAAAGGCCTGCTTCCTGGCTGTAGTCGTCCTGCAAGTCTTTATGCTGAAAGGGTACGATTAGGTAAATCCCCTTGAGAAGAGACTGATCTCTATACTGTGGATTTTCTTTGTTTGTTTTTGTATTTTTTTTTGGCCCTGGGAGCCTATTGTCACCTTTTGTCTTTGTATCAATGTTCACTATGTCCCTTTCTATTGAGAACATCCCTTCATTTTCAAATCTACTATACAAAATCACCATCTTTATTCTATTCCTTTCAAAATTGACCTATTGTAAGTGACTGATCTCTATACTGTGGATTTTCTTTGTTTGTTTTTGTATTTTTTTTTGGCCCTGGGAGCCTATTGTCACCTTTTGTCTTTGTATCAATGTTCACTATGTCCCTTTCTATTGAGAACATCCCTTCATTTTCAAATCTACTATACAAAATCACCATCTTTATTCTATTCCTTTCAAAATTGACCTATTGTAAGTTTCATAGCAAGACAGATAGGTAGATAGATAGATAGATGACAGAAGATAGA
>NW_008337322.1:2502498-2505648 GCF_000622305.1 Nannospalax galili | reverse complement strand
GCTCTGCTGTAGGAATCTGATAGCCTGTCTGGTGGAAGTGGCAGGCTAGAAATGTAAGGACCAAAATGCCTTGTTTTCTAAGGCAGAACTTAGTGGTCCATGATCTTTCTTCTTGGTTGAGAAAAAGAACTCGGAGGTTTAGTTGGGCTCAACTACAGGGTCCACCATCTTGCTCCCTGGAACGCTGTTGTTTTTTGGTCTTGGTGTTTAGGTTTTTTGTGGGGTTTTTGTTTTGTTTTGTTTTTGTTTTTTGTTTGTTTGTTTGTTTTTTGGTTATTGTTGTTGCTTTGTTTTTCTAGAATTAAAAGTTCTCTGAGGGAAATTAAACAAATTTGACCTAATATCTGTCACCTAGATTAATAAAACAGGTTGGGAGATGAGTTTCTGGGTGGATCGTGGATTTTTGCTTATGTTTTCGGCAAAACACACGGATACTTTTTCTTCTCAATTATGCTTTCAGAACCATTTCTTTAATTTGCTTTGTGTTTGTTTTGGAAATTAGCTCGGGTGTCTCCCTTCAGAAAAGGCGGATTTGCATGTCCGACTAGAAATACAGATATTGCCTTCCCCTGAGGCAAAGACATTTAGGGTTTGCTACCTAGCACAATAAAGATAATGTCTCCTTTTGGTTCACGGCTTAATGTCCTTTATAAAGTATTTGACTTCTGTAAGCTAAGAACTCTCTTAAAGTAGAAGGTATGATGTGTACAGTCATTTTCCTTTCTTCGCATCCCCGTGAAAACTAGAGTTTGGGGATCCAGCGCAAGATGTACTAATATTGCTAGTGTTGATACTAGTGTGAACAATAATCTTCTTAAAAAGAATTATTTTATTTTCAGTTACGTGTATGTGAGCTTATGTGTGGGTATGTGTTCATGAATGCAGGTGTGCACTTAGTCCAGAAGAGGGCACTGATTTCCTGGAGCTTCAGATACAGGTGGCTGTGAACTGCCCGACATGGGTTCTGAGAAATGAACTCAGATCCTCTGGAAGAGCAATGTGCATTTTTAACCACTGAGCTGCTTCTCCAGCCCAGACTCTTTTGTCTTTTACTCAGAAATGGCATGGATTCTTCTGGTATCCATGACGTCCTGGCAGGTTAACTTGGATGCTAGCATCTGGGGTTAACTCCCTGTACCTTCAAAGTCTTAATAGTTCCTGCTGGAATAGGACTGACTTCCTCCAGCAAACGGCACCAACCAACCTTTCCATTGTTATTGTTCCTTATCAGTTGTGGTTCTTCACCTACTGTGGGGAAATGTTGAATCACTGTAGGATCTTAAAGACAACTGCTCATTTTACAGATGAATGACTAAAGCTAAGTGTCAACTTATCTAAGGCAAATTGTTGTTTAGTAACATAATTTGAGCAGACATTAGTTTTTCATATTCTCTTTGTGTCTTTAAGTATGCCTCACTGTGATGAAAACAATACTCCAGATTCACTTAATTTCCCAAAGTTAAGTGATAGGTAAATTTTTAACACATAAGTGTGGAACTAGAGGAAAGAACAGTTTATCCCAGTCACAAGAGGGCAGGGCGTTCCCCAGCTGCCTGGGCTGCCACAGGCCTTGAGATGGCCCAAACACTGATTTTCGAATCACGGAGGGAAACACTATTGACGATCCCCAGCTGCCTGGGCTGCCACAGGCCTTGAGATGGCCCAAACACTGATTTCGAATCACGGAGTGCCTTCTTGGACGTTTGCAAATGTTCTGCAGTTTTTGGGGGGAGGGGTGTCTTGAACAGGTGGCGCACACAGACAACAGGAATCAGTACTTTCTGCGTTCATCCAAAAAGCAGCATTGGTCTCAGCCACCTTTTATACTCTTGGGGAAATCTTAAAGTGACAATAATGTAACCTCATTTCTTATTTTTGTTTGGGCCTCTACACTCTTATCTCTGAGAGCCAATAGCTTGTTTGATGTTTTCTCTTCTTAGTTTCTGTACTCCTCAGGATTGGGCGTGTTGTGTACTGTGTAACAAACAACCTCTACATTTCAGAGCTTAAGCTGCATTTTATTTCTTATCCCTGGAACATCTCCACTGCAAGTCCTGTGCTGAATCTGTCCCTGCTGTGTCTTCGCACAGGGACACAGGAAGGCTGAGCCTTCTACCCTGAGTGGAGGGTATTGTCACAGCATCAGCTCTTGCAACGTTTGTCTCCCAGTAATCTTGCTGACACAATTACCTGCCTAAACAGGTGTCCTGTCTTACCCAACCTCAAGGGAGAGGAAAGGTTGAGCTCACCCCCTGGAAGAAGCAGATCTGAGCAGAAGTGTGGATGGCGTGTTTGATTTGCTGGATTCTGTTTCTCTTTTTAAACATTTTATTTATTCATTTGTTTATTTTATGCATGGGCATGTTTTTGTGTGCTTTTATTTAAGAATGCCCATATCACACAAGGCCTGGGGAGTCCAGAAGAGAGGGTCCGAGCTCCTGGAACTGGAGCTAAGAACAGGTGTTTGAAGTCATGTGGGTTCTGGGAACGGACCTCCATTTTCTCCAAGGGCACCTGGTGTTCTGAACCACTGAGCTCTCTCCAGCCCCCAAATTCCACTCTTTGGTCCTTGTTTTCCTTAACATAGGTGATGGCCTCAGTAGGCTGAGGTCCTCTGTCCTTCTTCACAATGTCTTTCAAAGGAAAAGTAAGCAAATTATATGAGAAAAACTTGAGGACTCTAAAAAGGTGAAATCTAAAAGGGAAAAGAAAGGAATAGAGAAGACAGAAGAAAAGCAAAAGGTCGGGGTGATCTTACAAGAAAAAGGAGGAACAGGAACTGAGAGAGAGACAGAGGGAAAGCAGGGAAGAATGGTTGGGGAGGAGAAAATTCTGAGAAGCAGGACAGCCCACAAGAAATTAGCTAGCCCCGTGCTCTCCAGTGTCTTGGAACTCCCTGGGAAACCAAGGTATGAAACTTCTCTTTATTTAAATCATATGATGTTGAGGCCTGGGGCTGAAACCAAGTCCTGAGCCGATCATCTTCAGTTCCCTGCTGAACTTAAAGAGAAAAATATATATATATATGCTTGAAGTGCCAATGGAACAAAAGTTCTAAATCTCAAAGCCACTAATGAAAACACACACACACACACACACACACACACACTCACACACACACACACACTACTCAGATTCTTCCTCTTTCCC
>NW_008337322.1:2493182-2502467 GCF_000622305.1 Nannospalax galili | reverse complement strand
AAAAAAAAAAAAAAAAAAAAAAAAGAAGAGTATGAGGAACTAGCTGAGATCTGAATTTCCCCAGCTGAACAGACAAAGAACAGGAGCACTGATGATCCCAAACTTTAAACAGATGGAGGCCCAAACACCACTTCAGAAACTGGAATCTTTCTTGAAAATCTCTTTTGTTATGAGAGTTTCCTCCAAATCCTCCTAGGTCTCCCAGGATGGCTTCTCACAAATTTGTGGAAGGGGAGCGATGTAGGGTTCCAAGGGGCCTGTACACACCTGGTCCAAAGAAATCTTCCTTCATACAGGCAACTTCTGCTGTGGAGAACAGAGTGTCCCTTTGATTTCCAGAGAACCTGTTGCTACCAGAGCTCCCCAGGGAGTGATAGATTAGAAGAGAGCTGTGCAGGGGAAGAGAGAGCACTTATCTGAGAATAAGAACAGCTGGGCTTTCCTTGATGTTAGTCCACGAACTCCTTCCCTCCTACAAGCACCAGGTTTTGGCTTCATTAGGTTCTGTTCTTCATTGCTTGCTAACCAGCCACTGGGAACTAAGCATCAGAGAACTCCCCTCACTTTCCTGAGAGGAGAGCTGGTGCAAAGCTGCCTCTTCTCAGGATGTATTCCAGTTTTTCTCCATTGTTGTGACAAACCAACCTGACCACTGCTAACTTGGGGAGGAAAGCGTTTATTCAGCTTACATCTCCCCGGTCATAGCTCATTAGGGAGCCCAAGGTAGGAACTCAGGGCAGGAACACAGGCCATGGAGGAACACTGCTTACTGCTTACTGGCTTGTTCCCCTGGCCCCTGCTCAGCCTGCCTTCTTATGCAACACAGGCCCACCTGCCCAGGGGTGGCATCACCCACAGTGGGCTGGGCCCTCCCACATCACTCAACAATGGAGAAGATGCCCCACCGACACAGCCACAGGCCAGTCCAATGGAGGCAATTCCCCAGTTGAGGCTCCCTCAACCAAGGTGTGTTGGGTTGAAACTAAAGCTGTCCAGCACAGGATGTGTGTTACTGGGTTTTGGAAGAAAGTATGTTCTCAGCTGAAAGATATGCACATTACACAATCCATCTGATTTTAGGAGTGTTTGCTCACAAATTTAGTGATGTTTATAACCCTCCCACAAAGCTTTCTGACGTCTGTATTTAGAAGGTACTCATTAATAAATTAAGTTACTTATGTCCAAGTTTGAACGAACAACTAACACTTAAGGGCAGAAACAATGAACAATAAGACCCAAAGCCGGATTTGTCCATTTCACACCCTCCCCAGTCATTTGTAAGATAACCCGTTTTATTATCAAGAGATAAACAAAAAGGAAAAAGGAAATTAAACACACAGCAAGGTATTGATTTTAGTGTTAGGATTACATAACTAAGAACCGCATAACAAATTGCAGGCTGCTGTATTCTATTGTTCTGTTTTCTTCTGTCTTTGGAAACAAATGCGTCAAGATGGCAGAGCCAGCTGCAGTGTGCGCACATTTCCCCAAATCTCCCCTCAGGCAGACGGAGTGTTGCTCCAGTGGGCGGACGGAGAGCCCTCTAAAGCAAACTTCAGCAGCAGGAGCGTGTCTGCAGTCAAAGCCTCATTCGTCAAGGTGGCCGAGAAGCCCAAAGTTCTCAGATGACAGGGCTCCCTCCCTGCTTTGGAGAACAGGAGCAGGCACCCTGAGGCTCTCTCCTGCCCCTGTGCATCCCAGCTTGAGAGAAGAGCACAGTTTCTCCTCAACATTGTAGTTGGCACATGGATCGGAACAAAACTATCCTCACACATCCACATCAACTCAAATGACATCACACCAACTATAAAGGGAGGTGCTTTCAGATTCCTCCATTCTTCCCTTCAGAACAAGCCTGCCCCCAATCTCATTTTTAATCCTAGCACTTTGGTCTGTCAAAGAGTGAAAGCTCAGAAAAATTGGTATTTGACTCTAAGAACACCTGGACTGTGAGGCTCTCTGAGGTGCTGCCTTGGAATTAGACATAAAGGGACCCTCTGAGTCCCATCCTCTTACCCCCAGGCCAGGCAGGTGAGCACCAAAACCAAACAGAGAAGGATAGATTCCGTCTCTTCCCCACTCACCCACATCAGTGTTTAATAACCTCCCTACAAGTTTTTCGGTTTTCTTTCGTACTCCATCCTGCAGAAGGACTGTGCTCATGATTTCTTTGCTATTTTGGGGAGAGATACAGGATCCTGGGCACTCTTTATGGACATGGTGTGAGGGGGTGGGTGTCACCTCCTCTGAGTAGACTGGGGAAGCTAGAACTCATCAGATCCCTACAAAGTGAAACTGAGACGGAGCCCCTCCCTCCTGGAGGACACTCATTGTTTTGAGGGTGATGTGCTCCGTTTGAGGGAGGAGATGGCATTACCACTGTTCACCTTTTGTCCAGGTTCTGTGTGCCTTCCAGGAGGGATGTACACACAAGTCCATCTCTCCCCTTCAGATCTTAACCCTTCCTGACTATATTCAGTGGCCACTCCTTAATGGAAGACCACATTCAATGTATCCTGTCAGCCTCCACTTCTGATGCTGAGGAACTAATTGGGGAACTATCCGTACTGAGGACTGATTGATCATCCTTATCTTGCCTTGAGGTAAAATTTGGTGTTGTCTCAAAATAAGCCTGCTTTCTCTTTTACACCGTGTGAAAATCAGTACTCCACAGCAGAGTTTATCTCTGCGCCCCTGTGGTGCCTCCCTTAGCTCTACATCTGTGGGAGGCTTGTAATGAGTATTTGTTGGAACAATGAAGGAATCAGTTCATCACTTCTGTAACCAGGTCTTTAACTGAGCGAAGTGGGTTACTATTTCACAGATAGAATAATTGTCCTTCTCACAGCCTTTTCTGGAGAGAACATACAATCTCCATGTGATTACAGAAACCTTTCTCCTACTTGATTTCCTATTTTAAGTGAAATTTACCTCACTTCTTGAGATTTTTCTGCTCAAATTAGATAAACTTCTATTGCCTCCTTGGTTTAGACACCTATTATATGTTCTTCTCTGTGATGGGCATTGTATACAAGGAGAAAAATGCCAAATATGCTGCTCTTAGAAAAGAAAGTTAATACAATGGAGACTTTTTCTACTGGTATGTGAAATGCTCTACTAAGTGGAAATAAATGAACACTCTTTTAAAATCTTTATTTTTTGTTTTTAATTTTTATGTGTACGAGTGTGTTGCCTGCATGTAAGTAAGTGCACCTCAAAGGCCAGAAGAGGGGTTTGGATTCCCTTGAACTGTAGTTACAGATGGGTTTTAGCCACCATATGTGTGCTGGGAACTGAACCTCAGTCCTGTGCAAGAGCAGACAGTGCTCTTAACTGCTGAGCCATCTCTCCAGCTCTCAAATAGTAACCACTCTTCAAGCTCTACCTTGGAAAAACAAGGTAAGGAACAGACAGCAGGCATTAAATATTTATTCTGTCTCTCCTTTTTGTATATGAGTGGACCTTTGGCAATGACAGTTCATATCTGTTAAGCAAATAAACATATTATTTGCTTAAAGAAGTAGAATTCTGTAGTTGTAATTGGTGGCTATTTGTTTAACCTCATAAACATGTGCCGCAGTACGCAGAATAATGGAAGTGGGAAAGACGTTGGGACTGGGAGGTAGTGTTCATCCTCATCCCGCTTTCTGTTTCCTTCACCTTGACCTTGAAGGAACTCTGGGAAATGAGTTTAAAACCCATGATTAATAAAGAATTAAAATGGACTTAAATCACGAAGACTCAGTAAGAGTCGAAGTCTGAGCATGCCCAGTTCTAAAGTAGGTGATTTGGGAAATAAAATATTTTGATCAACTTTTGAGAACCACATATTTTAAAATCTAATGAAATATGTGAGTGAACTGTTGACTCCTAGAAAATAGAGGGGTGGCTCTCAGTTCTCGGAAGTGATAAAGAATAGTCACCATCAGTTTGTGCAACCAAAGATGTTGGCAGGGTTAGTAAGAAAAGAGATCATCAAGGGCATCTCTGTAAAAGTCTCATCCTGATGGTGAGTTTTGATGCCATCCCCAAATGCAGGAGTGATGTTTGTCAGATCCATAGTCCAATGCATTGAAGAATGGTACCTGACGTGAAGACCTGCTATGTTTCTGAACTGTTCAGCTTGAAGGGTTAATATCAACATGGTTAGAAATCCTGCCACTCACTTCCAACCGTATCTTCTGAACACTGTTGTTGTTGTCATCAGTAAAGATATCTTTTTCCTCTTGATGCTGCTGTAACCAGTGGGACTTATTATGTTACTGAACTTTGGGCTACAGTCTGTGTAGAAAAGGGAGATTTATTCCATGTGGCCACATGCTGAAGAGAGACAAAGAGACCCAGTGACCACCTGCCTCCATACCATCTTCAAAGTCCTCAAGTGAGGTTCAGGTTTAGATGGGCTGGGGGGGGTGTCTATCTGAGCAGTCTACCGGAGGGTGTGGTCCTGTGCTGTGTGCCGGCCTCCCCAGCATGCTGTGAGCAGTTTGGCAGCACTGTGGAAATCCTCTTTCCTGACACAGGTTACCCTCTGACTGGCACCAGTTCAGGCCTTTTCCTGTTCCCAACTTGAGATTTCCTGGGGAGAATTCCAGCCTCTAGGGGTCCATATTCAAAAGTCTGATAGATCGAGGGACACAAACGTTTTTAAAAAATATCTTCATGTCTGCTAAGTGGAGGGAGTGTTTTTCAGTATTTGACCTCCTGGTGATGAACCTTGTGTCACAATTCCGTGTTAAAGATGAAGTCGAACTCCCCAGCGTGTGCTCACAACTAAAGTTCAGCAGATTTGGGAGTTGGCTCTGCTTTTCCCAAAATTATCAGACCAGCTATGTACATTGGAAGGAGGTGCCTGCTTGAAAACTTGTTCCATTGGGCTGTAATTAATGAGTCAGGGAGAAAACATCAAGATGTTGGTTTGAAACTGCACATTAGTGGGACCAACAGCCTGTTTTATATTGTGCTGTTTACAAATTGTGTGCGGAGAAAAACAATAACAACCTTTAAGGAATCTTGAAAAAGAAAAGAAATAACAGAGGAGAGTATTATTCTCCTGGCTGCAAAGCGTCCACACGCTCTCAAAGAGAAAGAGTTTGGATTTTTTTTTTAACTTTTTGTTTGTTTTTGTGTTTTCCCCTTGGGCCATCTGCAAGTGAACCAGTCTAAATTGGTTCAATCAATCAATAAGAATTTGCAATTCTATGCTAAGTGCAATGTGAGATAGGAAAGTCTATACAAGACACAGAGGTGTTCTGTGAAAGAGGAGCACCTCAGTGGCAGCTTGCCCTGCTGTTTTGAACAGCAGAGATCCCTCCTCCCCAAGGCCCAGCAGACAGGTCTCCACGCTCCGTTCTTCCACTAGGCTGAGAACTGGAGGGTAGAGTTTTGTTCCTGATCACTAACTCTAATCTGAAGTCCTTAGGTTGATAGGACTCAGTGATAAAGGCCTGAGGTCCTCTAGAACATTGAAAATTTAAAAAAGAAAATCCTTTTCTAGATAACTATGAAAAATCAGCTCACATTTGGAGCAAGGATCAGCTTTCTCTGCCTTGTCTAAAATAACTATATATTGGAGAAATCCAATGATGTGTCTCAAGCTGATCTGACACATTGGGAAATAGATATGGCTAGTTAAAATGTCAAAGAGTGTATCATTAAATAAAATTCTTTAAAATGGGGGCTCCAGATTGCGTGTGCAGGGTAGAAACCAAAGCTAGAACTGAGCCTTTCCCCAGAGGAAGCTGGAGCACAGGTTTCCTCCACTGTCAAGCTTCGATGAGGCTTCAGTTTTCTCTGCCTTCGTCTGGGTTGTGCCTGTAAAGCACACCCCAGGTAAGCAAGGCTGATCAATAGCCGTCATCGGGACGCAGCATGAAAGATGATGGGTAAGGATGGTAAGTAGTTGAATTCCATCCTTTTATCCTTTTATTTGGGAGTCAAAGTTACCTTTCACAAATAATATTAATGACTATTTAATACTCATCACAATGTTGACATTTGGACTGAGAGCATCCTGGACTGAAGCACACCCCCAAAGTGACGTCAAACACGTGGTTCTATAGTGTGTAAGCGACTTTCCTGGAGGTATCAGCACACACTGGTGCAGTTACCTTACATTAACGTGTGGATTATATGTTTTCAGTCTCATTTTATTTATTTATTTATTTTGTTTATTTATTTTTTTGTTTGTTTACTGATTGTATATATGTGTGTATATGAGAGAGAGAGAGAGAGAGAGAGAGAGAGAGAGAGAGAGAGAGAGAGAGAGAGAGAGAGAACATCATGCCATGGGACATGTGTAGAGGTCAGAAGACTACTTACAAGAGTTTGCTCTCTCCTTCCATCACATGGGTCCCAGGGATTGAAATCAGGTTACCAGGCTCGGCAACAACTCTTGTTACCTGCAGAGCCATCTTTCTGGCCCCGTATATTCAAACTGTTGTGAAGAAAGCAGAAAAAGCACCTGGAGTTTCAAAGTTCAACACAAAGGACCTGGTGCTTTTTGTCTGCTGTGTGTACAGACACTGCTGGGTCTCGCACACGAGTGTGAACCACACTGTACAGTCTCTCCCAGAACAAAGCCAAGGGTGGGGTCATAAAAGCGAACACTATGGCTGATCTGTGAACGGAGTGTCACGTCGCTGTTTGTGGACCTCTTTTTTTTTGTAGTTTCCCTTCGATGTAAATTGGTTTGGATGAAGGCCAGGAAGAAGGCGGTTTGCATAGGCTGATAGTTATCAATGAATAACATTTTTATCTTAGGAATAATGATTTATTCATTAATTTATAAATTACAAATCAGTAAGTCACCATTTAATCCTTTAAAAAATGTATAGGATTTTCTAAATTTTCATAAACTATAATTTGATGGTATTGAGATCACCTCCCCTATCCCCACTTCCCCTTATTGCCCCAAGCCCAATTTAATGTGCTATGTTATATAGACTCATATATTGGATAGTCTTATTTGTGTTTCCCAAATGTTCTTCAGTATGGCTCCACCCACTGGAGCCTGATTAACCTACCAAGAGTCCCATCCCTGTAACAGACTCTCTGTACACCCCCAACAGCCACCAGTTGCCAACAGTTCCTTAGGTTGGGTTGGGAATTCCTAGCCACTTCCTCATGTCTATGCTGGGATTGTGCCTGGTTTGAGCTTACATGGGACTTGTGCTGTCACCCATCTCCGGTGCTGTAAATTCATACGACCAAGCGACCAGCTGTCTAGGAAACACTATTTCCTTGTGGTCATCCACCACATCTGGCTCTTACAATCTTTCTTCCTCTCTTCTGTAATGATCCCAGAGCCTTGGGAGGCAGAAGATTGAAACAGGTGTCATGTTCAGGGATAAACATTCTGTAAGCTCTTGTTCTCTGCACACTGGCCGGTGGACCGTTTCTGTGTTCATCACCATCTGCTGCATAAGGAAACTTCTCTTGTGAGAGCTGAGAGATGCATTCATGTTATGTGTAGAGGTTGCATTAAAGATGTATCATTTAGGGTTAAGTGTCTCACAGACACTTATTTTCTGTATTTGACCAGTTGTAGAAATCAGTCTCTGAGCATTAGTGCATGTGTATACCCAAAGGCAAAATAACAAGGAACACAATGCCAAATAGGAGAAACCTCCCTCCTACTTGTCGATCAGAGCAGTCCCAGAGACCCTGAAAATAACATGGACTATTGCCTAAGGCCTTGACTACATCCCAGAATTTGAAGGCAAGACCCTGCTGTTGAAGACAGGACATACCTTGGATGCCGGACTTGAAGAAATGGAGCTGAAATGACCTGGAAGCCTTGTCCCTGAAGACTAGTTCTTGCAGTTCTAGAGGACACTATGCAAACTGCTAAGGGAGAAAATAAATCAATGGTGCAATCTAGCTGAAAAGTCTAATAACCACAACAGCTGGCACAGCAAACTGCCTGTATTGGTGTAATACTGACACTGATATCTAGGGGGTAATCAACAGCTATCTAATTGGATTTAAGCAGTCTCACTCTGAGGGAAATCATGGGTGGCATAGTAAATATAGCCAAATACACATGGCTGGAGAGGTCATAGATCCTAGAGAAAACTCTATCTCTGTCGTATCTCTAGACAAATGAAAGTTCTTACCATATGCTAAATCTGGCTCCTTATATTTGCAAACAAGTATTCCATATACCACTAGTCAAAGAAGCTTCTTTCTGCAACATATGGAGGCAACTGCAGAGTTCCACAAGTGGTCACAAAGAGAATATATGTCTGAGAGATGCCCAGCCCTAAGTGACATATCTCAAGTCGAACATCCATACCTAAGGCTCATGGAACACAATGGAACAGGATAGAGAGAACACGTATACATCCCTCAAGACTCACCAGCAAAGCTTCCTCATACAACAGAGTGTGGTGCACACAGAAGGCCGCAACTGGCTAAGTTTTAGAGAACAAGAGACTGAAGAATTCCCGTCTCTGGACAGGACTACTATATTAAACCCCACACACCCAGGGCTCAAGGACCATTGTGGAAGCCGGGGAGGAAAGATTGTAAGAGCCAGAGTTGACACATGAACCTAAGTAAACAGAGGTTTTCACGTGACTGGAAATTTGATCATATGAACTTGCAACAATGGTGACAGCATGCACAAGGTCCATGCTGACCAGACACAATTCCAACACAGAACGCTTCTTTCTGCAACATATGGAGGCAACTGCAGAGTTCCACAAGTGGTCACAAAGAGAATATATGTCTGAGAGATGCCCAGCCCTAAGTGACATATCTCAAGTGGAACATCCATACCTAAGGCTCATGGAACACAATGGAACAGGATAGAGAGAACACGTATACATCCCTCAAGACTCACCAGCAAAGCTTCCTCATACAACAGAGTGTGGTGCACACAGAAGGCCGCAACTGGCTAAGTTTTAGAGAACAAGAGACTGAAGAATTCCCGTCTCTGGACAGGACTACTATATTAAACCCCACACACCCAGGGCTCAAGGACCATTGTGGAAGCCGGGGAGGAAAGATTGTAAGAGCCAGAGTTGACACATGAACCTAAGTAAACAGAGGTTTTCACGTGACTGGAAATTTGATCATATGAACTTGCACCAATGGTGACAGCATGCACAAGGTCCATGCTGACCAGACACAATTCCCACACAGAATGAGGAAATGGGCAGCAGGCCCCAATCTTAGCCTGGGAACTACTGGCAGCTGATTACTGCTGGGTGAGGGAGAGTCGATCTTCTTTAAGATCTCTGTATATTCTGACTAGATTCCAGTGGATGAACTGGCATCAAA
>NW_008337322.1:2489958-2492999 GCF_000622305.1 Nannospalax galili | reverse complement strand
TGTGAGGATGCATATTTGGAATACAGTAAGAAATTATTTTGATCTAGGTTTGTGACAGATGTAGGTTTTTCTCTGTGGTCTATGACCTCTCCAGCCATGTGTGTTTGGCTGTGTTTACAGTACCACATATAAGTTCCCTCTCATTGAGCAAACAGTAAGTCCAATTAGACAGCTGTTGATTACACCCAAGATAAAAGTGCCACTACTGCAATGATAACGCTGCTTGTCATCCAGTTGTTGTTTCTTAGGCTTCACAGATGCGTAGGACCATTGACTGGTTTTCTCTCTTAGCAGCTCGCACACTGTCCTCAGAGACCATGAGAGCCAGTCTTCAGGGAGGGGCTTCCAGGTCAGTTCCACCTTGATTGCTGCAAGTTCTCTGACTGAAGTATGGCCTGAGAGACAAATTTTATCAGAACACAGGCAGCCAAACAATCACTTGTGTGTCCTCAGAGTCAACAAAGCTTCAGATCGAGTGATTTGGTTTTGTCTGAAAAAAATAGTGTTGTTTTTTCCTTTTTGAAAAGTGGTTCTACATCACTTCCAATGGGTATTCAATCAAAAAGTCCTTTGAAACATGTGAATGAAATAAAAATGCATCGTTTGTATATTTTTATTGAATCTTTGTATATTTCATACACAACATCTAATCGTCTTTATACCCCCTCTGCCATCTGTACCCTCCCATAACCCCTCTTCGGATTTCATGCGTTCTTTATTTTAAAACCAGTCTTGTTAAGTTAGTGTACCCAGGCATGCCTCGGTGCAAGTTCATACCTGGAGTCACCCACTTAAAGATCAGCCTTCTCTCGCCAGCAGGAATCAGCTGCCAATAGTTCGTTGGCTAAGATTGGGGCCTGATGCCCATTTCCCCAGCTCTGTGCTGGGTCTTTGTCTGATTGAGTTTGCATGGTTCTTCTGAATGATAAAACTATAGCCGCAGATTCATATGAGCAAGGTTCCAGGAGCCTGTAAGACTGTTTCCGTGTGGCCATGCACCTCCTCCATGGCTCTTACAATCTTTTTGCCCCCTTTTCTGCAATAGTCCCTGAGCCCTGGGTGGGTGGAGCTTAATGTAGGAGTCCTGTCTAAGTGCCCACTCTGCCAACTCTCATTCTCGGGCTTTGGCTATTTGTGCGGTTTTGTGTTTATTGCCTTCTGTTGCGTGAGGGAGATTCTTAAGGAATGTTGAGAGATGCATTAATACTCTCTACCTCTTTGTTCCACTATGCTCCATGAGCCTTAGGTGTACAGGTTCCTTTGGAGAAGCATCATTTGGGGTTAAGCATTTCACAGACACACACTTTGTATGTCACCAGTTATGCAACTATGTACTAGGCTCTGGTGCGAAAGAAGCTTCTTTGATGCATGGTGGCTGACATACTTGTCTGCAATACAAGGATACGTATTTAGCACACAGTAAGAAATTACATCTGTCTAGGGATGTGATAGTCTTATGGTTTTCTCTAGGATCTATGTCCTTTCCAACCATGTATATTTGGCTAGGCTTTCAGCACCACACGACTTCCCTCCCATTGAGAGGGCTTTAAGTTAAATTAGGTAGCTGTTGATAACTCCCAAGATAAAAGTACCACTACTGCCCCAATGTAGTTTGTTGTGCTGGTCATGGTTGTGGTTATTTGGCCTAAAAGCTGGGGTTGGACAATGGGTTGATGTCCTCCTTTAACAGCTTACATAGTGTCCTCAACAGCTGTGAGAGCTAGTCCTCAGGGAGGAGCTTCCAGGTCAGTGCCAACTCCATTGTTCAAGTCCTGTGTACAAGGTATGTCCTGTCCTCAGCAACAGGGTTTTACCTTCAAGTTCTGGGGGGCAATCAAATGCTGTGGCAATAACGTGTGTAATTTTTAGGGTCTCTTGCACTATCCTGGGCAACAGCTTGAAGGGAAGTTTCTCCTGTCTGCACTGTTTCTTGTTATGTAGCCTTCAGCTGTACACATGGACAAATGTAAAGATATTGTATATGTAATTTTTTAGTAGGCCTTTGAACTAATACATTTCCCTCTGGTTTTCCACACTAGCTAAGCATTATATATCTCCTCTGTCCCTCTCTGTCTCTCTGCCTCTCTCTCTCTCTTTAACCCTCCCACTTCCCTCCGTAGTTAACCCCTTCTTTTCCCAATTTCACCATTGATAATACCTGTCTCCTATGCTCCTATGGTTCCACTGTCCTGAGCTCCTTCTTCCCCTTTAAAATGCATCTTTTAAAAAATTTAACATTTTAATAATCGTATCATTTCACTGAGAACACTTAGACCAAGAGCTCCAAAGAACAGCCAGAGAAAAACTGTGCTGCAATATTGATTTCACTAATTTCCTCTCTTAGCGAAGACCTGGACTAGTTTATTGTTGCTGTCTTTTTATATCATTATTCTATTATTGGCTAAATCGTCAGAGAAAATCCACAGAAGCACGGGTGAACTGGAGATTTGTTCAATTTAATCAAAATCTAAATAGCTTAGTCATCTAATAACATACATATCTACATTTAAATATGTGTCCATATTAATAGAATAATGAACAAATACATGTGTATGTATATAGCCTTCACTCTGTGTATATATGTATATATTTTATGTATATGTACATAGAGACAGAGAGAAAGGGAAAGATGAAAAGAGAAGGAGAACGAGAGAGAGAGAGAGTGAGAAAGTCCACTATAACCATCTATTTCCTTTTGACTGCTAAAGACAGCTCACCGCTGAAGGGTTTGAATAAATAGAGAACAAGAGATTTCTTAAACAAGTGAGTTACTTAAATCTGCATACACAGTGAGACCTGTTAGGCAAAACTTCTTATTGGACCCCCAGGCTCCTAGGAAGGTATTTGATACGTAATTTCCTAAAGTGCTTACTGTAGTTTTTGCATCTTACTGTTTATTTTACAAGAAATCATATCATCAGTAGGAAGGTTCCCAGAGAGATCTTTGATTGAAATATGCTTGGGTGAGCATTAGGCTTTATCTTTTTTTGTGCATGTAATAATATTAAATCTTCAAGTTATTGCTAGCTGGATATTTGCCA